>NC_138761.1:76549038-76725525 GCF_965113315.1 Podarcis vaucheri
GTACATAGACATGAAAGCTAATGCTCTTTCCACCTGTTATTCTACATGTGAATAGTGGTGTGTTGTTTTTAAAAAAGGCTCAATACTTAATGAACTGACCTTATTATTGAACAAACTCTTTCTACCCAGGCCTCTGGGAACAATCTAATACAACTTATTATAAAACAAATCCAGATTGCTTTAGTTTTCTGCTTCAGTAAGTAATCCTTTACTGTGACTAACAAAGGCAGAGAGCTTGGAAGAAAAAGTATATACTAATAGGGTTTCGCGCAAATTAAAACACATCACATTTCTCACCGGGAGCATAAAGATGCAATAATAAAGCTTGTAGCTCCCCAAACTGCCTGAAATAAATAATACATAAATGATACACAGAGAGAGATAAGACGCATGTGTGCCATAGCTAAGTATGCACTGAAGTAAAATGTAAGCATCATCTGTGATTAATTCCTGTTATATATTCCTCTTCTAGGGAGAGCTCACAAAGGCATTTCATAATGTATCATTTAGCTACCTTTGCAAATGCTTTGAAAGAAGCTTTTCAAGCATCTTTATAAGGAAATTCTTTAGCTCCAACTCTAGGAAAAAATCCAGCCAAATTCAGGCAAAAAGAGAAAGGAATTTCATTTATCCAGCTGTAATTCATTATCCCAGGAGTCTCAATGAGAACAACCTTTGTAAAATAATATTTAACACAATTGGGAAAAGCTAAAAATAGGATACAATCTAGCACAAACAGAAGAGGCGCACAGGAACAGAAAGAAAGTAACTGTCTCAGACTCTTAATCTACCTAGCCTAGCATTGTCCATCTGAGTAGAAGACTCTCTAGCAGCAGCAAAAGATGCAGCGGGGCTGCACCACTTAGCTGACTTCCCTCTGGTCAATTCACTGCTGCAAATAAAACTCAATCTAGTGTTTCTGCCAGTGCATGTGCACCACGCCAACTGCACTCCCACTCCTTGATCAGCCAAGGTGGGGGGAAGTCAAGTAAGAAGCACAGTTCACCACACCAGAGGTTTTCAACCTTTTTGAGTCCAGGGCTCCTTTGACCAACAACATTCTTTCTGTGGCACCCCTGTGGGACTCAGGAGCCCAGTTACGTCACCCCTTGCCTGCAGAGCTGGCAGCCTCTCCCCCTTTTTCAAACACCCTCCCTTGGGGAGTGTTCCCTCAGGCTCCTCTCCCCTCTTCCTTGGGAGTCCTCTGGGCAGCCTCTGCTGGAAACAGCTGTACAAGCCTTTGGGAGGCAGAGACACAAGAGGGCACCAGAGGAGAGAGGGAAGGAAAGAGGGACAGAGGCCAGTGTTGCCCTCGGCACCCCTGACTATTGTTCAAGGCACCCCAGGGTGCCATGGCACACTGGTTGAAAACCATTGCATCACACCATCCACTACCACTCTCTAGGATCTTAGGTAGAGATCTTTCTCAGTCCTGCTACCTAATTCTTTTAACTGGAGATACCTGGGGTTGAAACTGTAACTTTCTTCAAGCCAACCATATGAAATGAAATTTATTACGGTCCCAGACCAGATTCACATACCGCACTATGCGAACATAAAACACAAGCCAACCATAGGATTTTAAATGTTTTTCATGGCCTGTCCCATTATGACAGATCCCTGTCCCAAAGAACTTGCAATCTAAAATTTGACACAGGCAGGGATATCCAACTAAGTCATGTTTAGAGTGGACCAATTTAAATCAATGAACATCAATTACTTGAGACTTCATTTCTAACACCATTTACATTGGAGGTGGATTCAACAGGACTTACTTCTGAGTAGACATGTTTCGGATTGTACTTGAAGTCTGTTGATTGCAATAGGTCTACTCTGTGTATGCCTAACATTGGATATCAGCCTGAGAAGGCTGCAGAGGGAAATGGCATGTGAGTTGGCCACCCACACTTTAGGGAAGTTTTAAATGTTTGATGTTTTATCGTGCTTTTAATATTCTGTTGGGAACCGCCCAGAGTGGCTGGGGAGGCCCGGCCAAGATGGGCAGGGTATAAGTAATAAATTATTCTTATTCTTTAGTACGGGATCATGCTTTGACTCATGGTAGGAGCTTGAAATAAATAAGAAATGCTACTTTTCCTGATTCAATAGCTTCATGCTTCTGGGAGATAGTGGGAGAAACTTATGAAATCATTGAAATTTGAAGAAGAAGAAGAAGAAGAAGAAGAAGAAGAAGAAGAAGAAGAAGAGTAGTAGTAGTAGTAGTAGTAGTAGTAGTTTGGATTTGATATCCCGCTTTATCACTACCAAAAGGAGTCTCAAAGTGGCTAACATTCTCCTTTCCCTTCCTCCCCCACAACAAACACTCTGTGAGGTGGGTGGGGCTGAGAGACTTCAAAGAAGTGTGACTAGCCCAAGGTGACCCAGCAGCTGCATGTGGAGGAGTGGAGACACAAACCCGGTTCACCAGATTACGAGTCTACTGCTCCTAACCACTACACCACACTGGCTCCTCTCCCCTCATCCTTGGGAGTCCTCTGGGCAGCCTCTGCTGCAACAAACAGCTGTACAAGCCTTTGGGAGGCAGAGACACAAGAGGGCACCAGAGGAGAGAGGGAAGGAAAGAGGGACAGAGGCCAGTGTTGCCCTCGGCACCCCTGACCATTGTTCAAGGCACCCCAGGGTGCCATGGCACACTGGTTGAAAACCATTGCATCACACCATCCACTACGACTCTCTAGGATCTTAGGTAGAGATTTTTCTCAGTCCTGCTACATAATTCTTTTAACTGGAGATACCTGGGGTTGAGAATTTGCACACATTGATTTTCATGATCTGAACTCAAAAGGTGGTTCTTATATTCATCTTAAATTATAAAACGCAGAGTGCATGAGATAGTATTTGTTGTGGAAGACATGTTCATGCTTCTCCTATGTAGATCTAGCCAAGCTATTTCTGCCCACATCTGTGCACTCATTCACCATACAAGAGAAGGCAAAGGACAGCGTGAGAGCCAGTGCAGTGTGGTGGTTACAGTGCTGGACCAGAGTTCAAAGCCCCACTCAGCCATGGAGCTCACTGGGTGACTTTGGGCCAGTTGCTGCCTCTCAGCCCATCCTACCTTATATAGTTATTGGAAGAATGAAATGGGCATACGAAGAGCCATGTATGATCCCTTGCATTCCTTGGAGAAAAGGTGAGATAGAAATGAAATGAAAAAGAAAAGCCTGCTTAGATACATAAGGGAGAGTGTGCATTAGTTTCCCATAGCAGATCAAAAAGGCTTACGGAGAAGAGTTAGGGAGAATTTTAATGTTGCTTCTTATTTTGACACTATCTCAGAAGGGAGGCCGTTGAAGGGGAAGAATGGAAAACCGGGAGCAGTTGTATCATAGAGTATCATGGAAGATATGGGTAGCTCAACCCTGGGCAAGAACACTCTACACTTCAAGCTTTTGCTGCGGATCCCACTTCTATGTATTAAATGGACATGTCAAATTACATGTCTACACTTAGCTATTTTAGCTATATCATTTGGGATTATTTTATCCAGAAAAAGAGAATGCTCTCACTGTAACTAGGTATTGAACTTTCAGCCTTGCTTAATTTTATTAACTTTAAGTGCATCTTGGTAGTCTGGGGTAACCTTGGCATTTGAAGCCATTCATCCTCATAATCACCTTAAATCATTAATGCTGCCTTTCCTCAGAGACATTTCTCTTAATAGACGAAAATATGCAATTGATGCTTATACATTTACTATTACTTAATGGAGGGTTTTTATTGATTTTCAGCCATTATGGGTCTAAATTCTCCTGAAGATTTCAGAGCAGAGCTTTGTAAAATAACCCAGGCAAAAGGACAATTTTAAGGCCATCAGACTGCTTTTGGCTGGGGGGTGGGGGTGGGGAAGCATTAGAGCACCAACTGAAAAAGTTTGCAATGTCACTGTAGGGCATTGAAAAGGAAACAAGAGAGACCTGCTGCTGCAATTCAAGTGGTAAGAAAGCTACTTAAACATGTGCCCTAGGAACCCTATTTGGATTAAAACCAAAGCCTCCCACAACATTGGTGATGAGCAGAAAGGGCTCCTGAACTGTTTAGGCTCATTGTCTTGACTAGCCAATCCCTGCAACATCAGGCAGAGTGGCTGATGAGCTTTTCTAATGGAGGCAGCACATTGTAGTTCACTGAGAGGTAAGGATTCAGTAGATTATTTTTTAAAATATATATATTCATGTATTTAATACAGTTCTCCCTCTCCATAATTAATATGCCTCCACGATGGTTTACACCAACAATAACAACACAAATTAGCAATTGAATTTCAACTAAAGGCAACAGAGCAGTACATAAAACAACAAGATATAAGAGTGCAATGATATGATACTGTATATATATATATATAGAGAGAGAGAGAGAGAGAGCGCAATGTATGGTACATTTCATTTGGAGTATCTTTATCTCTGAGGGTGAGCTGTGCTGAATTGCAAGTAATTGACAAGAGACATAAGTCATAGGAAGAATCATGATTTATGCATTGCTATGCCTATAAAGCAATGCTAAAGTCAGCCTGGGTGAAAATGAGACACTATTTCTATTAAGATGCTGATTCTTTAACATAGCAAATAATGTTAATACGTATTCACATGAAGTTGTACCTGAGCAAAAATATTTTTTAAATGTATGCTATTTCTGCTCCAAAATGACATCAGGAATCATATAATTCGAGTAATATTTCATCCTTCTTTCATTATATTCCACACTGCTTCCTCTTGATATACTGCTGTTTTCAGAATAGTTTATAGTTAATAACTTGTTCATATTCCTGCAGTTTGGTTGCTGAAGTAACCTTTTGTTTAGACCAATCTGTGCCTCAGTACAAAATCTAGGCTAAACTATATTAAAACTTTCTGTGAAACACTGGAAGTGAGAACATATGAAGTGTATTACTTTCACACACTTAAAAAAAGAAGTATTGGTAAATATAATGAAAATTCTAGTCTCCATCCCTTGATTTCTTAAGGGTACATTGCTGATTTAATTCTACAGTCATATTCCAGTAATTATTGAAGGTGGAACTGCTGTGATAAAATCAGGTCTTATTGGCTATAAACTAAATGAAAAGCACCTCAACTTCACTCTGGATAAATTCTGCATTATTACTCATTTTTATCTCTTATTAAATTGCCATAGCAACTCCAGTAGATATTCTGCTTCACTGCCTGCATGCTGTTTTTTTCACTTTCCTAAGGGACATGACGAGTGGCAGATAGTAGATAGTAGGAGACAGATACAAGAAACTCTAGATTATCAGAACAAGTTAAGATAGGTCAATTGAATCACAAGGAGGGTTCTTATTACTTATTATTTCTGTGGTGTTGTGCCACTTAGAATAACCATCAAAGTGTAGTCCATCAATGGCAGCACAAAGGCTCTGAAACAAGTAGAATAGGACTAGTACAACATAATTTATATAAAAATCTCATTCTTAATATGACCCGATATGAACTGATATTGAAGTGAAGAAGGCACACGATGCAGGAATCAACTACAGGTGGTAAATGTAATGATGAATACAGCTGAGTGGCGCTTCCCCTTTAGTGAGGACCACAGACAATCCCTTGGTGTTTGTTGCTTGAAAAAGAAGAAGTTGATGATTCAGAAACAAAGCATCTAGATTTCATGTGGACAATAGCATCAAAAATTATCGCTTCAGGTCTATGATGTATGTGTTGGCAGAGCAACAAAGAAATGGCAGCTTATACAGCCCAAGTTATTTTTAGAGTAAAGCTTCTTGAAATATAGAGAACTGTTGTTGTCTCCCCCCATCACTGAAAATGTGAAGAAGAAAGAATTGGTGTAATCATGTGATATTTTTATTGATGACTTGACACATTATTTTAGAACATGTGTGAAGTAAGGTAATTGTCAAGATTCTGTTTCAAATAGTTCATACTACTCATTAGTATAGATTTTAAGGAGCTAATACTGGGTTTGTTTCTAAATGGATATTATAATTCTATGCTTTAATCTACCCTAGTACATTTTGTAAACATTTTAAATGGATCCATAGGTTCATGACAGGATCTCTAGAGACATGAGATCAAGGCTTCAACATTTCTGCCTATCCTCTAGATTAAGTACTGGGTTAAGTACTTAATTCGTTCTGAAGGTCCATTCTTAACCTGAAACTGTTCTTAACCTGAAGCACCACTTTAGCTAATGGGGCCTCCTGCTGCCGCCGCGCCTCCAAAGCACGATTTCTGTTCTCATCCTGAAGCAAAGTTCTTCACTTCACCAGATCTCACCAGCTAGGCTAGGTTACTAATCCTCAGTGGCGCAACTAGGGTTGGACCCCTAAATATAGGACTTCACAGCCCAGTCATCCTTCTCCCCAAATGGCTACCCAGAGAGCAGCAGATGATGCAGGAAGCACCAAACAGACCCAGCATCAGCATCATTTACATACTTATTTAGGTCCGCTGGCTAGGCATGTACATGAGGATTAGGAACACAGGAATCTGCCCTACACCGAATCAGACCTCTGGTTCCTGTAGCTCTGTATTGTCCACAGTGACTCTCCAGGGTTTCAGACAGGGATCTATCCAAGCCCTACCTGGAGAAGCTGGGGGTTGACCCTGAGGCCGCCTGCATGTGAAATCAAAGCTCTACTATTACTTTAAATATTCCAGTCTACAATAAAACAGTGCTTATTCTTAGGGTGGCAAAACAGATTGCATACGTTTCATTACATAAAATTGTGCTGTGATTTGGCTGTGTTGAAATGCAGACCTGTTCATGAATATTTATTTTAAGGTCAGCACCTTTCCGCAGGGTTACTGTGAGCCTATGTGCCCCAATGGGCATAACAAGAAGCTGTAAGATTCCACCTAGGCCCCTAAAGGCCATGGCATATTCCACAACTTTTGACTACATAAAAATCACAGTTGGGTCACCAAACTATTCCTTGGGGGGGGGTGACCAAGGCCTGATCCTTAACTGTGAGCAACCTGTTGCCATCCAATCTGGGGTCAGGATGGCTCCAGATTCTAGTTGGGTAGCAAACTCAGAAAAGGCAAGGATTCAAGAGAAGGAACAGTTCTAGTTGGATACTACTAGAAGAGAGAAGAGACCAATCAGAACTGTTCCCTTTCTTCTCAGTTCTACTTGGATGCTACCAGCAGAGAGAAAAGGCAATACAGTAACACCTTGGGTTGAAGTAGCTTTGGGATGAATATTTTTGAGTTGCGCTCCACGGCGACCCAGAAGTAACAGAGCGTGTTATTTCCGGGTTATGCCGCTCACGCATGCGCAGACACTCAAAATGACATCATGCGCATGCGCAGAAGTGGCAAAATGCGACCCGCACAGATGCGCAGTTATGTGTTACATTTGCTCCAGGATGCGAACGGGGCTCCGGAACGGATCCCGTTCGCATCCAGAGATACCACTTGTATTGATCACTGCTTCAAAAAGAAAACCCCAAATACACCAAAGATCACCTTGAAAAAACTGTCTCAAACAAGATAATACTGCAGAGAAGATTCAACATGCATAACATTAGACTGCAGTTTTTGTATTTGAAAAAATATAGCCTAACAATGCAATCCTTAATATATTAAACTCAATTGGACTTACATCTGAGTAGCTCATGCCCTCCAACATTTCTCCGATGAAAATAGGGATGCTCTATTCCATAATTATTATTATAATAATAGCAACCAATATAATTTTATTTTTTACACCTCTCCCATATTACTGGCTTGCCCCAGCTACTATAGGTGAGCAACATATGTAAGAACATCATAAAACATTAAACATAAAAAACCTATACAGGGTTGCCTTCAGATGTCTTCTCCATACCCTCCAACATTTCTGTGATGAAAATAGGGACGTCCTAAGGAAAAGCTGGATATTCTGGGTTCAAATCAGAGACTAGGACGGCTTCTGTAAATCTGGGACTGTCTCTGGAAAATAGACACTCTTGGAGAATCTAGTAACTATGTATAGGATTGCATTGCGTGTTGAGTCCCACAATTACCACCCCAAAAAATTTACACTTCACACATCAATTTTTGTTTAGGTTTTTGGCATAATTTTGGCCACAACTTTATTCAATACAAAAATGTGAGTGGTTGCTTAGGCACTGGTTAGGACTATCTGTCCATGCCCTCAGGGACAGAGCTGGCATTCCGGACACCAGCGGAATCCAGTGTGGGAAACAAGAATTGGGTGAGAACATGAAGCTGGGCATCAGTCCCGCACTTCTCACCCTCTTGTCCCTTTGGGGCTTGCACGGCCTAAGTCCGATGCCAGGGACAAAGACGAAAAGAATGGCAAGCCCCCCGGATTCCTTTAACGGAATTCCCATCGCATCATTTGGAGGGGTAGGCACTTACCCCTCCAAGCACCACTTTAACCAGTGCCTAACCGCCAACCTTACAAGTTGTGACGATTTGCTACGCAGTAGGCAAAAACCAACTGGCACCAGCCAATCAGCCAGATGGCAAAATTCCTACCGTGCCCCCGCACCAAGGCAGACGACACCATGACAGGCATAGCAAGGTCAAGCGATCAAGAAAAACCACCCTATTAAAGGGAGGGAGGGCGGGTGATCCGATGCAAAAACGGCCAAGAGGAAGTCCAACTTCTGGCCCCCTGTATTTATAACCTCTAACCCCACCTCCAAACTTGCTACAAACAAATTACCCCAGCAACCCAATCTTAACCCCTTAGGAGGCTTGGGTTTGCCAAACTGCCTAGTCATGGCAAGGTGGCTTGTTTTCCCCAACCGCAACACGTGCTCTCTGTTAAGGAGAACCCGATTTGCGTGTTGAGTCCCACAATTACCACCCCAAAAAATTCACACTTCACACATCAATTTTTGTTTAGGTTTTTGGCATAATTTTGGCCACAACTTTATTCAATACAAAAATGTGAGTGGTTGCTTAGGCACTGGTTAGGACTATCTGTCCATGCCCTCAGGGACAGAGCTGGCATTCCGGACACCAGCGGAATCCAGTGTGGGAAACAAGAATTGGGTGAGAACGTGAAGCTGGGCATCAGTCCCGCACTTCTCACCCTCTTGTCCCTTTGGGGCTTGCACGGCCTAAGTCCGATGCCAGGGACAAAGACGAAAAGAATGGCAAGCCCCCCGGATTCCTTTAACGGAATTCCCATCGCATCATTTGGAGGGGTAGGCACTTACCCCTCCAAGCACCACTTTAACCAGTGCCTAACCGCCAAGGAGCCCTCAGCTCACCGCCAAACCACTCACAACCCCAGCCAAGCCTTAAGCTTGGCTATCACTGCACCCAGCCAAACCTCATTTCCCGAGGCTGAAAGATGCACACCATCGGCTCTAAAAAGGGATGCAGCCTGAAATTGAATCATTGGGTGAGAAATCACATCTCCACCCATCTCGGCCATCTTTTTTGCCACCGCAGCATTGATGCGTTTCCTGGCCCTTTCTGTGGCTGCCGGGCAACGACTGCCTCTCCAAATGCGGCGTCGCAGCAGCTTAGACCAAATAATTTTTGCTGTTGGCACCCAAGCCTGCAGTACCTCCAAGTCATTCAAAATTGCAGCCCGAAGTGAAAGACAGTCCATGGACACCAAATCGTTCTCTCCCAGCTGCACCACTATAGCCGTGGGCGGCTCTTCCAAGAGCAGCTGCCTCCGGATTCGCGGCAGGAATTCTGACCAGCGCATCCCGCGCCTGGCCAGCCACGACAGCTGTACATGTTGAGGGAAGCCGAGGCCTGGACCCAATCCGGACTGCCGTGCTGCGACGCCCGCCCAATGGACGATGCTGTGCCCCACCAGCCAGATGCGGACAGCCGCTAGACCTGGGTAACAAAGCAAAACAATGTGAGAGTCCGGAATTATTAGCGGACATAACTTCGAAACGCATTCGACTTCCAACGGCCCATATCCTTTATTCTATCATCCGACAATCCCCAATGAGCCGCTGTCGTTGCCGCCCCAATCCGAAAGGAATGAGGGGCAAAACCACCGGCCGAGCCGTCACAGGCCAGAATCGCCTTACGCATCACCTGCGCGAACTGGCGCCTAGTTAAGGGCAACCCATTCTCATGTTTAAGCAGAGGCCCATCGCCTGAGGGGCGCACAGCTAAGTACTTACTGACATCCTTAACAGGGCAAGGGCCAGCCTCCCCTGTAGCAGGGAGGCGAACTACCACACCCTTGCCCTTCTGATCCGTCTTTGAATTCCTTACTGTAAGCCTTAGCTCAGCCGGGAATAACTGCAGGTCCCTGAGCAAAAGGCCCCGGGAACGACCATCTCTGTGATCTTCCAACACAAGCTCACCCACTCTCAATGCTCCGAAGAAAGCAATAGAAAAGGCAGCCGAAAAAAGGCGGGCCTCATACCTTGACCAGCACACCACCCGCAGCTTCTTACGCATCCTGCCCAACAAGTCAAAAGAAATTGGATGCCGGGAGGCTGGCTGAGGGGGACGAAGTCTAGACCAGCCTTCCAAGGCCTTGCGTACTAGAAACTTTGCACAAGGGTCTTTATTAAAAAATATCTTACAGAAAAACGCTATAGCAGCTGCCTGTATCCTAATAGTCTTAGCTGCACGCCCCAGCTGAAATAAATGCGCCAAATAACTTAACACCTGTGAAGAGGTGGGTGGGACACTCCTAAAATCACTGGCAGCCAGACGCAGGAATGCCAAAAAATCGGTCCAAGCTTTTGTGTAGGATTTAAGGGTAGAAGGGGAAACAGATGCCGCTACTCCCTGCAAAACTAATTGCTGCCAAGGTTCCAGAGATGATCCGGGAAATATTCCGGACGTATCCGTGCCTCTGGAACTAGAAGTCTGAACCGCTCCATCTGAAAACGGGACAGAGCATCAGCAATTTCGTTAGACACCCCAGGGATGAAACGTGCAGAAAACACTATATTATAACGCAAACAGTGCAACACAAAGGCCCGCAATAATGCCGACACCCTGGGTGAGCGTGATGACAACTTAGCCAGGACAGACACCACCGCCTGATTATCGGTCCAGAAGCAGACACGACGGTTCCTGAATTCCTCGACCCACAAATGCACAGCCACTGCAATGGGAAAAAACTCGAGAAACGTTAGGTCACGCGTAATCTCTCCTCCCTGCTCTGCACACCATCGCCCTTTCCAAAAAAGACCAAAACCCAGGGAACCCGCAGCATCCGATTGAACCTGAAAATCATTGTGCAAATTCAACGTATCTTGCCATAAAGAGACCCCATTGAATTCCTCCAGGAATTCCAACCACATGGAAAGATCAGCCCTTACATCACTAGAAAGGCGCACACGATGATGAGGGGCCCTCAATCCCACGGTGAGACGGGCCAGGCGTGAACAGAAGGGGCGCCCTGGCGCCACCACCCTACACGCGAAGTTCAGATGCCCTAACAAGGACTGGATTTGTCTCAAGGACACCTTCTTCAAAGGAAGCAGTTCCTCAATGACAGTCTTCAAGGCTACTAGCTTGTCACGTGGTAAGCTAGAAGTCTGGGAAACCGTATCCAATAGGATACCCAAATAAGTAAGCTGGGTTGACGGGCCTTCCGTTTTTTCCGCTGCCAGCGGAACCCCCAGCTCCTGTGTAAGGTCTGCAAAGGCTTGCAGCAACACCGAGCAATCGCCAGTGTCGTGAGCCGAGGCCACCAAAAAATCATCCAAATAATGAGTGACCCCGCCCAGTCCAGTTTTGAATTTGAGGGCCCACTCCAAAAAGGTACTAAAGGATTCAAAAGCAGCGCATGCTATGGAACAGCCCATAGGCATGGCCTTGTCAAAATAAAATTTGCCCTCGAACTGGAAACTCAGCAGCCAAAAATCATCCGGATGGATCGGGAGAAGGCGAAATGCTGACTCGATATCGCATTTTGCCAACAAGGCGGCACGGCCAAACTTCCGAATCATCTTGATAGCCTGATCGAGTGATGCATACTTCACGGAGCAAAGCTCCGGAGGTATAACGTCATTGACTGAGGTGCCCCTGGGATGTGACAAATTATGTATCAAGCGAAATTCGCCTGGCGCTTTCTTTGGCACGATACCCAGTGGGGATACATGCAAATTATGAAATGGAGGGGTACCAAAAGGACCAGCCATCCGATGCATGGCGAGCTCCTTTGCAATTTTCTTGCGAGCGACCTCAGGTAGCTCGCGAACTGATTTTTGATTAGAAGGATTCCGTGCCACGGGTGGCATGGCTACTGGAATCCGAAAACCGATAGAGAAACCATCATTCAAATAACCTGCAGCGTCCCTATTAGGGTAGGACCGCAACCAATGTTGAAGGGCCGGCAGACGAATAGGGGTATGAGCTAAGGAGGTCAAGACCTCATTTCCCTGCGCCTGATGTAGAAGGGAGAGAGGTGTTTTGCTTGGGGGGTTGTTGAGAACCCCCCTTTCCCCCACGAAAGGGCCGCCGATACCCAAAACAAGAGGAGGCGGGATGCGAACCATTGCATTTTTCGCATATGTGTGCGTATCTGCACCCCGGGCGTTGACATGAACCCTTATTATACTCCCAGCAAGGTAGGCGCCGGCTAGACCGAAATGCAGGGTTCTTCGGCTTCTGCTGCTCTGGCCCCTTTTTATCGATGAGTGGAGCAACGTAGGTGGTCCACACATCGAGATCCTTGCGATCCCATCGAGCTGATGGGATCCTGGCAGCACGGCGCCTGAATTGCTCATCATATTTTATTGCTGCTTTTTCACCAGCTTTTGTGAAAGCAGAGCGAACAATAGATAAGTAAACTATCAAATGGAGAGACCTCCGAGGGTAGGCCGCCACCACCACGCCGGCAAAGACCTGGAAACAATCGAGCCATTGCTCGAAAGTCCTGTCCATGACAGGGGCGCCCAGGCGTTTCTTTGACGAATTACCCTTCTCCTGGTCCTCCGAAGGAGGAGCCAATTTGAAAATGTCCACATAGCGGCCGTTCAGGATCCTAGACCGCAATTTTGTGGACAAATGCGCACCTGGGATGATGTCCCTAGCGGAATTGGTAGAGACTTTAACGTCAGGTACCAACACGCCATCCCTGCATTCTTGAACGGCCCCGTACCTGGCCCGGTGCGTATTGGCCCTCCGATCCCAAGCCCACCGAGGCAGCCCCGAAGCTGACTCGCCAAAGCCCCAGTAGAGTTCCCTAGCAGCGCCAGTCTCATCATCAGAGCTGGAAGATGACATACCAGAGGAAGAAGAAGACGATTCGCCCCTCCTTCGCTTGGCATGCTTCCGGGAAGACCTCTTGAGGCGACGTTTTCCACCCGAAGACTTCCTGGCAGGAACCGGCAAACTGTCTTCCATGGAAGACTCCGAAGCAGGGCTCAGCTGCGGAATACCTGGATCTGATGGAGGAGAAACAACAAGTGAGAGGCCGGAACCAGAAGCCACCTCCTCCGAAGGTTGGGTGCGTCCACTTCGGTGGGAGGAAGCTGTCAAAGGGCTTTTCTTTCCCGTGGCTCTCCCAGAGGAACGGCGTGGCCTTCGCGCACGGCCGCGAACAGCAGGTAAGTCGCGGGGCTGGGAAGGCTGGGCATCAGGCAGCAAACCCCTAGGTGAAGAGCCTTCTCTCTCATCTTCACTAGACGATGGTGACGCAGGAGACGACGCCGCTACCGGACGAGGACGACTCCCGGACGTGGAAGGCTGGGCAGAGCATTGTTGCAGGAGACCATCCATTTCGGCTGCGAAACGAGACAAGGCAACCGGGTTGCCAGCCATGCTTTCCACCAGAGACTGCACCCGACCCACAGGTTGCCTCGGGGTGGGAGAACGAAGGGCCTGCAATGGACCTCTAATAGGCCGTTTTGCAGCGGAAGCCAGGCCGGGGCGGGCAGTGACTTTCTTGGGAGCCATACCTGCTACTTGAAATCAAACAGAGAATTAATGAGTGCCACAGCCAGACGTCACCGCTGGCCGTGGATAAGGATAGAATCAACAAGTTCCCACCAATAAGGCCCCACAATAGTGCAAACCCTAAAAGGAATTAACCCCAATGAACAAAACCTTTCAACGTTGAAGCACCACTGGTGTAACTGCTAACCAATCCTAAAATTAACCAACGGAATAACCCAACGTGTGTAAATAAATACCTTGAAATACACTCAATAGGGATCAATATAAATTAACTGTCTATTAAACAATTCCTCCCTTAGCCAAGGATCAATGCACAACCTACAATTAGAAGTAGTTAAATAATTAACACTTAGAAGCAATAACAGTGACTAACCTTATAACCAGAACCAATATTATTATGGAGAACAAGGCTGCAATGCCTGTGCAGGCCAGCAGGGGTCCCAAGCAGTCCCCAGCAATCCAACAGAGAAGGATGTAATGCAGCAGAGAGCCACCAGGGGGAGCCCAAACGCAGGCAAGCTGCAATAGCAGCTAATGAACTGCGGATCGGCAGGCAATGGGAAAGCGAAAGCAGAGGCTCTCCCAAGACGCGCCACGTGCGCAGGCAAAATAGAAGGCCCCAACGGTTGCGCAGCACTTATTAAACAACACAGGCCGCGGCAAGGCCCTGCCGCCCCGAGCAGGCCCTAGGGAATAACCGGCCAATCGCCCGGCCCCGGAGTACTCCTGAAAGCGCTCCCAAGAGCGCGGGCCGAAGGCAGCCACCCAGCGCGCCTCCCAGCTGATCGGACGGCTCCCCCAGACGCTAAACGGGGATAAGGCGGGAGGGCAGCAACAGCGCAACGAAGCCGGGCAGCAAACACACGGAACGCTTCCTCAGGAAGCGCCCAGGTGAGCAATTGCGAGACGGGGGGGACGGGGAGGGGGGGCGAAGGAGCCACCCGCGCTCCGCTATCGCGGAGCCGCGGCTAGAGGCCGGGGGGGGGGTATGCGGGCTCCCGCAGGTCCAAACAAACAAAATCGGGGAGAACGGCCTCAGCCCCCCTCCCTCCTAGCAAGGAACGAGCCCTAGTAGCAGGGAAGCGAAGCCTCCCCGGGCTGGGGGGGGGAACCCTCCCGCAGCCAAATAACTAAAATATAATCCAAAAATTAATCTAGAAAATTAAACAGAATTGACAGGAATGGAAAGCAAAGAGAACAGGGAGAGGGATATTGGGGAGAAAAAGGGGAAAGAAGAGAGGAATGGGAGGTGAAGGGCAAGAAATTAGGATTTTAAAATCGCTCAGAATACAACCGATACTGGTAGCTGCTCCTTGATCCGATGCAAAAACGGCCAAGAGGAAGTCCAACTTCTGGCCCCCTGTATTTATAACCTCTAACCCCACCTCCAAACTTGCTACAAACAAATTACCCCAGCAACCCAATCTTAACCCCTTAGGAGGCTTGGGTTTGCCAAACTGCCTAGTCATGGCAAGGTGGCTTGTTTTCCCCAACCGCAACACGTGCTCTCTGTTAAGGAGAACCCGATTTGTTAGCCACCCTTAGTTTTCTGATATAGGATTCAGAAAAATGAAGCATATCCGCACAAATATCATATAAATGCCAACTCTGTCCACAATGAAACAAACTGCACGGATGAGTGAGAAGAAATCACATTAATGAAACAGAAAACTAAAAAGCTCTGCCTTCTTTAAAATAAATAACCAAACTTACCCTTACTTTTATTTGGATTCTCAGTGCTTGCTTCTTGTATATTTATTTACTAAGTTCCCTTATCCCTTTCAGAAAATGGCTATGTGTCGTTTTCAGTTCATTATCACAAGCAATTCCATACTACAGTTAAGGTATTCTTAACATCACAAGAGATGGGAAATCTGATTTATTAGTGCTATTTATGAAGGCTACTCTCCGGGGCGAAGATTTTCATAGCATATTGCGGAGACTGCCGAGTATCACGCTTCTCGCTTTAACATTAGATGTGTATTTAAAAAAGAATCCCGATAAGAATTTTGCAGATGCTTAATAATGAAGGAGAAAGTTTACAACTCCCTTTCACAGTAGCAATGCAGTTGGGGAACATGTCTCTGCATTTCATAATTAATGGAGATCTGGTGTAGTAAAGAATTTGTTATTCCTTTTGAACTAATCATATGTGCACCCTGACACTCTATCTACTTGTGGGGAAGTGCTTGCAATCATTCCCACACGATTAGTGAGAAGTTTGACTGTAAACAAAAGCAAATCCATATTAAGCAGTAACTTCTGTAGACATTCTCAGCACAGAAATAAGGATCACACATTGGCAAGAGCATAGGCTGCTGGGTCAGCCCCTCATGAAACTTAGGTATACACAGTTTTGATGTGTTTGTATATGTACACCATGTTTATACAGATCCCTAGTGCTGTGCTGATATTTTTGTCTGTTTCCCCACCCCCTCCTCAACCATTTGTGTTGTGTGTGAGATGCAACTGTTAATCTTCATCCTCCTCAGTTCTTCAGGAAGCTTTCTGGGCAGCCGCAATTCTTAGGAAAGTCTGTTGGAGGATGCCCTGATATAGTGTACTCCAAATAGGCATTTCAGGAAGCCGGGAGACTGAGAAACTGCCTGAGAAAACTTTTGTGTGTGTGTGTGTGTGTGTGTGTGTGTGTGTGTGTGTTAAATTAAATGCAAGTATGCACCGTTGCCACCCCATTACTTACTAGAAAGAGGTTCCATCAAACTGCATTTTACTGCAAATTTCTAATAATATGTGCATTTCTGTATGCAATTTTGCCCAATGTACACATTTTTCTCAAGCAATTTCACCTAATATTATGTGTTTTATATGCTGTTTTTACTAACATATGTATTTTTGCTTACACTTTCCCATTTTTGAATACATCATTTTGTTAGCGTACAGCATCACATAATGAGAAGTGCGGATTTTGAAGGATAGCCGTTTCTGTCTGCAAATCAGGAGTATTTGCATTAAAATCCTAACCCGAATCAACCCTGCAACAAGTTGCAGATATTCTATTACAAGTCCAAATTATTCCAATGTAGCGTATGAATTATTGCAACTTTCAAACGTATTGTACATTAGGGACTGCAGCGTTTGTGAAATATTTTTGGCCATATTTATCAATGTATTAGGCAAGGAGGCCCTCAACGTATTGCTGAACTTCCAAGCTGGCTGGGACTGATCAGAGTTTGAGTTCAACGGCAAAGGTCCCCCCCCCCGCCTCTTTTATTTATGCAGTATGTGATACTGTTTGGTTTTGTATTCTACCTATTTATATTTTATGTGAATGGCCTATGGCCCAAGCATTAATAAACTATTATGTAGTAGTAGTAATAATAATAATATTAAAAACAATACATCATCAGACATTAAAAACTTTTCTAAACAGGGCCGCCTTCAGTTGTCTTTTAAAAGTAAAATAGTTGCTTATTGCCTTGACATCGGCTGGGAGGGCATTCCACAGGGCAGGCGCCACTACCGAGAAGGCCCTCTGCCTGGTTCCCTGTAACCTCACTTCTCGCAGCGAGGGAACCACCAGAAGGCCCTTGGCGCTGGACCTCAGTGTCCAGGCTGGACCATGGGGATGAAGACGCTCTGTCAGGTATACTGGGCCGAGGCTGATTAAGGCTTTAAAGGTCAGCACCAACACTTTGAATTGTGCTCGGAAGCATACAGGGAGCCAATGTTTTATTTATTAGTGGCGGGAGGGGAAAATAACAATATAAATACTACATTGTCTCATTTCATTTTCTTACTTTATATAAAGACTACATTTTCTTCTGAAGAGATGTATATTTATTAATATAGAGTATATCCATAAAATCACCTACAACAAAAATACTTTCCCCAAGGCATGCATGAGTGTGCCAACTTAAATGCTAACTAAATATTTAACTGATCTACTCAGGGTATAAAATACATGATTAATTTTAAGTATTGTGGGTCCAGAATTGCCTTGAGTTGTAATGAACTAGTAGATATGCAAAACAGATCAGTTTAACTACCTGGCAGAGTGCTCTCTAAAATTATGTAGAAAGCAAAACTTTTAGCTCACCTGCACACACATATGAGTTATGTACATGTAACTGTCTACATAATTGCAGCCTTTAGATTCAGTGCATCCATCACAAGTGTAAAGAGCTGTTTATAATTCACACAGGCAGAAGCTGGAGTCAAGGGCATTTCACATATTCTGTGTGATGAAGATAAGTGCCTAAGCCATAATGATAGAGATAAGCTCCTTTGATTTCTGCAGGGCTTTCTGTTGAGCGTAAAGAAGGTATTGTAAGATTTTGATGAGAATCAGTACACTGGGGGACATAAAATTCTTAAATAAAAATAAAGGGAAGTTCTCTGAAAGAATAATTTTGAGTCTAATATAAATGATAGCTTAATCTTTAAAAAAAGAAAAGAAAAAGATAATGTCCAAAGGCACAATTCTATCTTTTCACTAAATTGGAGAAATACAGAATGATGATAGATACCAGACTCCCTGAAGTCAATAGAAAAGCTTCCATTGGGTGCCATTCAGCTAAGTTGTAGTCAGAGTAGATGTCCATTTATTTCAATGGGTCTGTACTGAGTAATACTAGTGTTAGATACCATCCATTGATTTTAACTGTTTTAGAAGACCCGGTGAATTAGTAAATGCATGGAGCTCAATAAGAATAAGAAACTAGCAAGCAGTTCTGCAGCTCCACCACCTTCTTCTTTGCAGCCCCCATTCCTCCCACACATGCTGAAGGTGTCAAAGGAAGCTGGAGAGGGGCAAATGTTAGGCTATGGTGGGAAGCGATATTCTCCTCATAGGCCAGATCTGCCACCCGAGGCAACTGCTTCACCTTGCCTCATCCTGTCAAAACTATTTCTTTCGGTTCACAGTTTGTAGCATCCTTAAGACACTAGTGTTAAGGCACTTTGAAATAATAATATATATTTTAAAAAAAACCTTTAGATATCTCTTCTTTTTTGCTTCCTCGGTGGTTAATGTTATTTTTCTTCCAATTACTAAGACCGCATTTAGAGCTAGGCAACCTCCCACTGTCCACATCTGCTTTTGCTTTCCAAGCAGTTGGTGGAAGTCATACCTCACCAGGGTTTTGTTTGTGTTTCTTGCTAAGTTATCTCATCTTGGAAGCCATTATATGAACTAATAGGAGCAGAAAATAGGTGAACACCCTTCAGCTTTCCAGCAGGAATCTGCTTTTTTTTGTCAATTCTACAAATTGCACCATTAAAATGCATATGTTGGCTTGGTAGGCACCCATAATTGGATAAACAGAGAAAAGTAACTATCAACTGCACAGACTAGGAACTTCTTCAAATCTCCACTGGAAACAAGTTGGCTGATCACATAGCAATGCTCTCTATTTCTTTCCCTATTTATGGTTTTCCAGGCTTGTATCAGGAAATTATAGACACAATTGTCTACTAAATCTAAATGCACTTTGAAATAAATGATTTCCTTAACAACACTGGAAAATGCTTTGAAACACTGAATTATTTACCTAATGCCAATAATGCAATCCTTTGATGGTACAGCTGAATCTGGTTAAATAGCATTTCCTGTGTCCTGGGGAATTATGGGATTTGCTTTTTAAGAGCTGGGAGCTTGGTCTCTATTCTCATAAATTCAAAGATTCTTTGGAGTAAGCTGCCATCTGCACTATACACTTGAAGCAATATTGCAGTGGTTTAAACAGTCAAGGCTCCCCCAAAGAATCCTGGGAATCGTGGTCTGGAAAGGATGCCGAGAGTTGTTAGGAGAGTGGTTAACAATCAATCCTTCTTTCCAGATTTCCTGTTTCTCAGATATACTCCAATCCCTCTTTCTGATTTTTGACTACACAGAGTTAAATCACCAAGGGCAATTGGCAAAGAGGGAAAATGAAGGCAATATGAATGAACAAGTGAAAGATCATTCTTTACAGGGTGTACATTTTGCCAAAGGATCAAAGGAAAGTGGAGGCATGCTTAGTACTGCCCCCCCAAAAAAACTCATTAAAAAGTAGTTTTGGCTTGGCTAAAACCATTTGCTCCATATTCCTTTGGCATTCAGTGGTAACACATTGTTAACTCACCACATTGCGGTAAAATGTGGGAAATCAAAATGAGTGAAAATAGGTTTTGTTTTGTCTTGTTTTCCAAACAACTGTGAGATTTTCATCCCAGTAAATTACAGCTCATAGGGTAACAATCCACATTTAATTCTCTAAGCAACAAGCCTAATGTTTCTTCTCTTTATGAGTCTCCAGGAATGGTACTATAATGGAATGAATAAGTCCCCTGATATTGTCTTTGCCAGAGCACATTTTCACTTACTTTTGTAAGTGAAAGGAAAAATATCAGAGGCTATCATATATCTTCTACCACACAGCTCACCCATAAACTAACCCAGCTTGACTTTTAGTACACAAGCCATATAGAACACTTCTATAATCTGTGAAGCAGCTAGGTAGAAGTGGACGCTTGATGAAGATGCTCAAATTATTTAGATAATGGAAATGTAACTAAAGACAAAAGGGCTTGTGAGGGGTGGAAGCTGTGTGCATTCCCCCAGAGATGTAAATAGTGCATTAAGTAATTGCAACACATTATGAATGTCTGTATTTTTACAAAGATTTGCATTCCTGTTTACCATGCTTTTTATTTATCTATTATAATAACTGCCCTAAGGCTTCAAAGCCTGAATTATAAACAAGAGAGCTACTACATTAGGTTCCATAGAAAGACTAGCAAGATGATCCATACACCACTGGGTTGGATATATATGGATTGTATACGACTGGGTTTACTACGCATGCACATACACACACATGTGCAGAAAGAAAAGGAAGAACAAATCAATGCGGTGGAGTTAGTATATGAAGTGACCCAGCTACAGAGCTTATTAGCTTAAGCACTCATATTGGCTCAGCAGAGAACATATCCAAGAGTTTGAAACTGCCCTCAAGCATTTTGGGCTTTAAAGTCCATAACATGCACCCCCTGGCTTACTTGTATTTGCACCCTACAAATTACTCCCAGAGCCACCCGATATTGTCAGAAGCACTGGCAGCGAAGCTAATGAGCTCTGACTGCTCTAACTCTTTGGGAGAAAGTGGAAAAGCTGTGATGGAAACCAGAAACATGCACATTTACAAAACAGCTTCTGAATAACCTGTGGAGCTGTTGGTTCTTTTTGTGTGTTTTGCCAGTCTACATTTTATGAGGTCATTTACAGACATAATAATGAGCAAATGTGACTTCTTTTATAGCCATGGCAAATGAAGCATACCTTCAATTAGAAACTTCTGAAAATACACTGTGATAGCCTACTGAGAATGGAATTGCTTTTCTTTACAGCTATACACGCACCCATCTTAGAAGCCCGTGGTTTCAGTTAAGTGCTACAAGTATCTTTCCCAATGAGACTCTTAGCTTGCTACATAGACAGTGAACTTCAGTGGCAACCTTTTCAATAACACAGCAGATCTCATAATTGCCAAGATACTCTTGCTCCATTCACTCAATTCAATATGGCAATACATTTGATGGATATAATGTGTGTGTGTTTCTTGTTACAGATATACTTCTCCCTAAATTATCTGCTGGTTTGGTCATAGGAAAATCAAAAGCAGCACATTCTGAAGCTCTTCCTACCTTACTTAATACTTAATATTACTAAAATAAAACAGTCTTGTATGTCAAGACCCCAAGGCCTCCCCTTTATGTTGAATAATAACATATGGACACCATATATTAGGTTAATGGGCAAAATTTAGGCCACAACTTTATTGGGTACAGAATGTGAGAGGTATTGGCTTAGGCATTGGAATTGAACCGACTATATCTGACTCCTGTCTGTCATGCAGGAAGTCTCAGAAGGGTTAATCACCAGTAGGGGGAGCCCTGTTGATGCACATCAACTTGGAGCTCCCTCCAGGGTCACCAGAATATCGTGCCATGGCTCTAGCCTCCACCCAGCTTCTGACAGGGGTTATGGCCCCCAGATTCCTTTAACAGAATACCCTTTAGTATGGAGGGGCAGGTGATGGCCACACCTCCCCTCCCCCGAACAAGGTCTTACCAATGCCTAACTGCCAAACCTTACAAAGCCATGCCCCCTGGCCTAACCCGGGCTCTCTGTATGTTTTGGACAACAATAACTATCATTCCTCATCATCATAATCATTTTCTTCCCTGCTGCCTTGGGAGCAAAAGATGGAATAGAAGTTTAATTCATAAAATGAAATAAAGTCATTGACCATGCTGCCTGGGGTAGGTGAGGGCTGATGACCATTGGAGTCCAAAACACAGGGAGGACACTTAGTTGTGGGAAGTTAACCTAGTCCTAGAGCAACGTAAGGCAAAGAAGGTGATCAATGAGGAAATCATAGGGAACATCATGAAATAGCCCTTCCTAAAGGAAAACAGGTTTAATAAAAAGAATACTTCAATATATTGTTCTTATTGTTTCATGCTGGCTGATTTATTATTTTTGTTTTGTCATCATTCTAACTCTCACAGAGTGTGGGAGGAATTCTCCCAATTTAACAGAGCTTCCTTGGGGAGGCATGAGTTAAAGATTGAGCCTCAGAAGCAATTTAATTCAGTTACAACCGGTGTCCATGACTTTTGGGCTCACCGAGTGTGTGTGTGTGTGTGTGTGTGTGTGTGTATGAAAATGTGTGTTGAAATACTACTTTAAAACATGTTTTGCAACATTCCTAGACATCTCCCAAAGTATGACTTTTCATCCATTTGAATGCATTTTTAAAAGAAGAACTACATCACACAACTCAGAGAAACATGAAATGTGGAGGGGGGAAACCTGCATTCTGATCCACACATTAATCCAGAGTATGTGGATTAAGTCAGTTTGCCTCACAAAGAACAAAGTCCTCAAGCATCCCTCTTCTCAAGCTGCAATTCATGCAACAATATATGATCATGTTGTGACTGATCCTGATAGTAAGTGTGTGTGTGTGTGTGTGTGTGTGTGTGTAATGGTCAGCAATAAAGGATGCTTTCAGAATACCCTCTGCTGCCTTGTGAATTCTGTACTACTTGAACAGAGTATTGGTCATAAGGTGCCTCCAACTTTTAGCTTTTCAAACAGCAGGTTTGTCTGGCAGGCAACCAAACTGCTTTTAGCACCTACACTACAGAGACTCGCAACACAACAGCTCTTATGGCATTCCATCCAAGGAAAGTGGGTTAGCAAGCTAAGAGCCTCAAATAACCTCTCGCTGCAGTTATTTACTGGTGTATCAACCTGGGAACAGCTCCCAGGGTCCTTAAAATGCTAGAGGTGTAACTGAAAACTGGTTGGAAATGAGGAGAAAGCAATTCCTACTGCCCGTTGCTCAGTTTCAGGAGTTCCTTTTGCCTTGGGCCAAATAGGGCATAATAAAACTTCAGTTAATGGCGGAAGAAAATTAAACAGCACCAGGTCTTTAAAAAGGGTTGGCTGATGGAATTAGGTTATTCTTCTGTTCGCCTGCATTTCTGGAGAGGTGACTCTGTGTACATGTAAAGGGTTTTCCCTACTGAGTCAATATTGGCTCTCTCCCCAGTGAGCAATGGGGCAAACAGTGGTTGATGATGGTGCCGCTGAGCAGCTGCTTTTAAGTTTACGCCACACATCTCTGGGAGATCTGTTTTCACAACGGTTTATTTCATCATCATATTTTAAATGTGTTGGGTAAGGCAAAAAGAGACGAGGCAAGCCTCTGCACTCGAGGAAGCAGTAAATTAAGCTCTCCGAAAGCGCTTTTGCCTGGAGATTTGTTTTATCATAATGGATACCAGGGAAAGAGGCAACGGTACTGAGGCATGTTTATATCTGAAATCAAAAGCAAATAGCAATAACTTGTAGCTCAAATATGCTTGAGGTAAAAGAGAGGGCGGGGGGATAAATAAAAATCAGAAAAAACTATTTAAATGGCTAGAAGGTGAACATTGTGAACATGAAATTCTGGCATGCAGTGTCCAGTCCACTCAAAAGCTCTTGTCTCACCTCCTTGGGAAGGGTTTTGCATCTATTTTCCATAGGGCATCAATATGGCAATTGTGGCTTTTCGAAAATGTTGCTAATCTCATCACTGTGTTACTAGCATAGGCCTGAACAGCTTGCAATCCCCAAATATGAATGGAATCAAAAGAAGCCCTCTGTTGTGACCAGCTAGATGCTCAAACATTTCCCTGTTTTTTTTTATTCTTCCTGGCAGCTAGAAAAATAAAACACAAAGAAACAAAGAGAAAAGGAGTAAAGATGCCCAGTCAGCCCTCTCTGGATTGTCATGCATGTCTTGTGGGCTGTTTGGCTTGGAGAGACTGCCTGAAGGCATATGATACCACTATGTTGCTGAAGTTCAGCAGGTGTGAGTATGATCAGGGCCTTTATGGGAGACCTCCTGGGAGCCCACTTTGGGTTCCATGCTAGTAGGTAGGGAGAGTGATGCTGCACTCAAGCCTTGCATGCAGGCTTCCCATGGGCATCTGGTTGGCCGCTGTGAGTACAGGATGCTGGACTAGATGGGCCTTTGGTCAGATCTTTACCTTTCCACCGCAGTGGTACCTATTTATCTACTTGCACTGGTGTGCTTTCAAACTGCTAGGCTGGCAGAAACTGGGACAGAGCAAAGGGAGCTCACCCCGAGTCTCCAAGTACCATTAATTGTATTAGCTCTGAATGTGTGATATCAGTCTTCTGAAAAACAAAAAAGAATTCTCTGCCACCCAAATTACTTGCACTCCTGCTAGTGAACTTTATCAATTATCTAAATGCATTCCCCTCATCAGTATTGTTTGGAAGGTTTCAAAAAATCCCCTTCCAGAACAGATTCTGTTTCTGTAATAAGAAAACACCAGATACAATACATCAAATAATTTTGGATTGGCTTCTTCTTGACACCCATTGCAGAGATCTCCTAGTGACTCCCTTATAACTCAAAACATTGATTTACAAAAGAGTCTGTAATGCAATATTTGTTGAAGGATGATAGTCCCAAAATTACCAAGATTGTTTCAGGTTACTTCACCAAGATCTTTAAAGCTAGATCTGAAGTTGCCTGATTTAATCAACGGTGGCTATCTAGTCTTTTATATATTGCATGTGTTTGGATTATCAATGTATTTGGATGACTTTGTATGATTTTACTGTTTTAATGTATACTAATAAAGGCTAGTAGTAGTAGTCCACAGATAGCTTTCCGGGTCATGTGGTGGAACGGGACACTGTGACAGAAGCAAGAGCACACGGAAACAGCATTTACCTTCCCGCCACAGTGGTACCTATTTATCTACTTGCACTGGTATGCTTTCAAACTTCTAGGTTAGCAGAAGCTGGGACAGAGCAATGGGGGATCACCACCATCACACAGATTTGAATTGTTGACCTTCCGATTGGCATGCCCAAGAGATCCTATGGTTTAGACCACACTGTCACCATAAGACATGTTTATAGCTGGCCATCTTTGTACAGCAAATCATAGGAGTTTAGGAATAGTGATCCTATTGCTGAAGTGGCAATCACTTCCTAGGAAAGACAATGTTGGCAGTGACTAGATGAGTCAAGCATTCCCTTCAATGATCTTGTCAGTAACAGTATATATAGGATGAATTCCCAGGAACAGCCTAAAGTACTCATCAGGAATGGGCCAGGCCATCAGAGCTCTAAGCTTGCACAGACCCATTAAATGAACAAGTCTCCATTGGCTCTCAAGTATCGAATATGTTTGCCTTTCAGACATTAAGTGCTTTCAGACTTGAGTCAAATGTCAAATATCAAAGGCACTGTATGCCAAATATCAAAGGCAGTTGGAAAGAACTGGTTATCAAATGCCTAGCCTCAAAATTTGCAGCTCTGAATTTTGAAGGACAAATTCATTTCAGCTCTGGCTAGTACTATGCTCTCGGATAAAGCAATTTAGCATGAAATTCAGGGAAAGCTTCTGCTCTTGCTATCTCCTCACTACAACACCTTAAAAAAGAGAAACTAGCAATGTCATCCATATTTCTTATTATATTTAAACCCTGCCCTATCCCACAGGCTCAGGGTGGCTTACTGCAACTTAAATTGATATGTTCATGTGGGTACAAAGCAAGTCATAGAATGCATATGTCTATATTAAGACTGCACATTTTGACTCGTGGTTTGAAAGAATTGCTTGCAAGGAACAGATTTATTTCTTAAAAACCATTCCATGAATATTCACCCTTTTAAAAATCCTGTTCTCTGCAATTGTTTCTGCTGTTCTTTCAATGTTACTTTCCCTCTTTCTTCTCCTTCATAGAGTAACCCTGGCCAATAAGAAATGAGGTAGTGAATATGATAGCACAAAGCTTTTCAGGTTCTGCTATATGTTGTTGTCCATGAGGGTAAAATGAAGTCCATTCCAGGGAGGGCAACACTTCGTTAATACAGTGGTACCTCAGGTTAAGAACTTAATTCATTCTAATTCATTCTGGAGGTTCGTTCTTAACCTGAAACTGTTCTTAACCTGAAGCGGCACTTTAGCTAATGGGGCCTCCCGCTGCCGCCGCACGATTTCTGTTCTCATCCTGAAGCAAAGTTATTAACCTGAGATACTATTTCTGGGTTAGCGGAGTCTGTAACCTGAAGCGTCTGTAACCTGAAGCGTCTGTAACCTGAAGCATCTGTAACCTGAGGTACCACTGTAATTTAAGCATTTCCCCTCCATTTGAAAAATAATTGCTGAAAAATTGCAGGAGGGGCTGAAGTGCTTTTTGATGACATAGAAATTGTTTTTAAAAATCAAGACCTCTCCTTTTAATTTTAGCCCTTTACATACTCTTTAAATGTATTTTTAAATCATTTTGATTATTGCTTCAACTATATTTTGAAAACCAAAATGTCTGGTGGCATTTGGGAATTGATCATAATATTTATATACAAAGGCCCTAGCCCAGTTCCAGAATGGGCTGCAGCTGGGGTCCCATTCAGCCATGGGTGGATGATGATCCAAAGGGCATAGACATGATAGATGGATGGGTAGAAGATCAGCTGAGAGTATTTAAGCTGGGAGGTCATTTACCTCTGTCCAGGCTAGAACCATAACCTAGAGAGACCCTTTTCCTTAAGACATAGTCTGCATGAAGATTCAGAGTAATGGTACAACCTTTCAATGTGGCAGACCTGTCCTGTGGAACTCCCTGCCAGTAGAGGCTTGGCACAAATCGTCCTTGCCTACTTTTAGATGTCTCCTCAAAACTGCATTATTCAGACAGGCCTTTGAAACATGAATTTATTTTTCCCAACCAGGATGTACTGATTTTTTAAACTGATCTCATTGTAATTTCATATCAGACATTTTTATGAAAGTATGGTCTATAAATATCCCAATGAATGAATAAATAAAGGAATAAGCAGTTGGCAACTGGCTCTGGGAAGCCCTGGGTCAAGATCTCGTTCAACACTTTATAAACTTGAGATGGTCATTGCAATCTTATTTAATGTAGCTTTTTTGTGCTAGGTTTCATGATCAGTTGCCATAGGCTGGATGAGATTATAGCCTTGCTGGAAAAGCTCTCAGCACGGAGGTCTCTCACCAGTGTTTTGAGGCCTTAGGCATGTTTTCCTCAAAGGAGCAGAGGAACTCATAAGAGGCAGCCCCCTCTGTCCATTTCTGAATCTCAGCAGTCCCTTTTGCCTTTGGCAAAACAAGGTTTGACACTATAGCAATGGATGAAAACATTAAGGTCAAAATACTTAAAAGGTGTATACATGTTACTGTACATAATGGTTCCCACGTCGGGTCAAGACAAAACAAAATATACTCAAGCCTTCCTATAAATTTCCAAAGTCATAGCTGTGCTATCTTAAGTTACTTGAGAGCTATAATATAGGAATATTCAGCCTTTTATCCAGTCCACTACTGCTTTTGTACACCTAGTTTAGCTATTAATTCAAATCCTCCTGGTGATTATTAAGGGAATTGTTCCCCTGATTTCTGTTAATCATATTTTCCCCCCTATGTAAAAACTAAAGCGGGCTGAAGCATCTACCTCAGGCATTTTTCTTGTCAGTTTCAAGGGGATATAGGAGAGGAATAAAGATCCCCCTCCCCACATAATAATAATTTGCAAGGGTTGAGCAAATTCGGGGGGGGGCATTGCAGGGAACTGCCATTTTTTAAATGAGGCTAAAGAAGGTTTTGTCCTTTTGTTTACTTTTAATAGGGTAGGGAAGTTTTGCCACCCCATCATCCCAAGCCAGCATAGTCCATGGTCAAAGATGATGGGAGATGGTGTTGAACAATTGCTGGAGGACACCATATTGGGTATGTCATTGCAATAACTTATAATAAGTCTAAACCTTAGCACCAAACATACGATGTACAGAACACCACACAAGAAGGAAAAGAGATAGAAAGAGAAAGTGAAACCCAGGCTCCTTCTGGCCCTAGTTTTATAGTCAGCATGATCTTGACAGAAGAGATAAGAGAACCAGTTTAAGCCAGCTGTACTCAGCTTCTCTGGAGGAATAACCCAAACATCGTGAACCTTCTGCTTGTTTCTTTCACACAGAGAAGCTTCCAGAACCCTCTTGACTTAATTAGAATAGGAAAGATCTCTACACATCAGATCAATACTTTCTGCACTAAGAAATACAAACTGACGCCCATAACCAGCCACAGTGACTGTCTGTCAAATGACTGCTATCTGTCAAGCAGAGCAAACGAGTTGTGTTGGGGTGACTCACTGAAAGGCCCATACATATGGTCTCTCCCCGCCCCCTTTAAATATTTACTCGATTCCTAACACTGTTTGATAAGGCTATAATTTTGCCACACGGGTTATTTTGTTTCCTAGGGACTGGTAGATTGGGATCACTTTCCGTCACCCTACTACAATCTGGCCTCAGCTGGCCTCAGGAGGGAACACTGAAGGGCGGTGGTGAGGTGAACAAGGAGTGTAATGGCATTGAGTTGATTACCTAGCTACATACTGCCTGGTTGCGAAAATTCATCACCAATGTTTATGAAACAGATTTTGCTCAGTAGGGAAAGGGGTTATTTTTTCGATTCTAAAGTGCTGGGTTTACTGCATCTATTCACATAAATTACAACTGCATCTGGAGGAACACAAAAATTGTGTGATCATGCCTTTGCCTTGATATACTAGTTCTCACTTTGCTTCCCTGATTGCATTTCCATTTACTTTTAGTAGCCTCCCCCAAAAGTTCTGTCCACTCGGCATGATTTAAAACACTGTACATAGGAGATTTAGATTCTAGTATTGGTGAAGAGAAAGGAAAGTATAAGCAAGTTTTCCATAGAGGTGGTTCCCAGGAGTCCTAGAATTGGCACTGTTACAAAACCAAGCCCAATGAAACAAAAACCAGGACTACACATGCTGTACATATGTCAGACTAGAGAACTGTATGCAAAATATGTCGATTTTCTAGTAATGAAGCTATTAAAGAAAACCTAGAACTAGTTGGTGACATTGATGATAGCGGTCTTCCCATAAGTACAATCTTAACCATACAATTAAAGATTGTCTAAGGAAGTCTTATCTTCTGAGCTGTAGTTAAATGATGCAAGTGTAGCTCTGTTGTTTTTTTTGGGGGGAGGGGTGAATTGCAGAGAATGCATAAGAAGTGCAGGGCAATGAAGAGGTCATTCTTATCTCCTTTCACCCTGCCTAGCCTCCCCCAAATTCCCTTAACTCACCCAATCTAACAAAGGAGATTGACACATTTATCACTTGCTGAATCAGGAACTCTGGAAAAACTAGATGTGCATGCAAATAATTCCTTCCATTTCTGACATTCAGGCATGAGCAACAAACAGCATCAGCCCCACACATGAGTTGGTTTTCAAAGTCTTGGGGAAATTCCAAGTTTTTCATAAGTTCTTTTTTATATATAAGAAAAACACCTAAGTAACTTAGAGTAGCTCACTGTTTAATTTCAACTGCTCTTACTGTTTATATTGGTTTCACAGTTTGATTATTTTTGGGTGCTTATTAGAAAGGTGGGTTATAAAAGTGATTCACAAATAAGTAAGTCCCTATGGCCTTCTGTCTGAAGCCTGTGTGGTTTTATTCAGTTTAGATCATACTTCAGATAGACTGGTGTCTGACTGGATCACTTGTAGACCTGAAATTAGTCACTGAAAATATAGTAGCTAACACCACCCCCAAGTTCTGACAGCCCCGATTGTATACATAAAACTCTGGCTATTTCTGTTCATCAGGATGATTAGATCGCACAGGCTGGGGAAGCTGAAAAGCAGCCTTCTTAAGTGTTTGCCTTGTTCAACGAAAATAAAAGGCAGCATCGCAACTAGAATTATCTCAAACTTTCAAGAGTCTTGAAACTCCAGTCTTGAACAGAACAATGCCTGTCAATGGGAAAACACTTGACCTAAGCAGAGATTCTACAGCGTAGCTAGTGAATGATAGCCATTAATGGATTCCTAAGAAATCATTCTTTTATTAGACTGAAGAATAGAAAAAGACAGAAAGGAGGAGAATAATGAGAACTTAAAAATAAAATAAAAAAGCACCTGAATAATATATACTTAAGGTTGCAATCTTATACATGCTTGCTTGGGATTACTCCACTGAGTAGATATGCACAGGATTGTGCTGTTAGTATATTGTAATAAATATCAAGTAAAATATGTAATACTGTGCTAGATTATTCATTAGAAGCTCAAGGGGCAGACAGGATTCTGGCTCACTCTGCAGTTTAGACCCATGCACTGTTTTGAATGTGGATTAAGCCACATAGCTTATGATCCAATCCACAGAGGGGTCCTTATCATGCTTATGAATTGGTTCAAAGGCAATCTCTTTCTTTAACAATTTACAGCTGCTTAGAGGATCTGATATCTTCACTATGGCAATATGGTAACAAGGCATCTTAAAAATGCTCCAAGGAAGCAAGTATACATCATGTTGCAGTTCTTTCCTGAGGAATTGTATGGAGAAAAAGAGGGCTCCCTCTACATATCTATGGGCAGGGGCAGATTTTGGTAATCTTTGGTAGTATGGTGGCCTGAGCAAAGCCAAAATTTGGTACCCCCAAGGCAATCTTGTTGATGATGGATCTTCTCAGTTTTTGCCCCTTCAGCTCAGTGCCCTGTATGAGGGAACCACCTGCACCACCCAAAATCCAGCTCTTCCATGCGGACATCCAGCTTTTTATCCAGACAATGTCCCAAGGACACTGTATAGGGAGTGAGGTGGGAGGGATGATTATCTCATAGGAAAATGGTGCGGTTTTTTTGTTTTTTGTTTTTACTATTTGCTGTAAGGCTGGGAAGGGCTTCCATAAAGAATAATTTAATAAATGAAGAAGTGGGCCTTGCTCCATCTGTTCCAGAATATGCTGCTGAATGTTCCTTTCCCAAAACACAGAGAGGAAAGTGCAGTAATAAGTCTGACCATGAGGAAGAAAATATAAGAGTGCAGTTGGATATGCAGTCCCAGCTTTTGCATGGGAAACACACATAGAGCACAGCATAAGGAGCTTACAGATAAACTAAGGTGTATAAGAAATGGAAGAAAGAGGAAATCATGAAGGAAGAGTAACCAACAGTTTCAGGGAGAAGGTTAGGTGGGCCAAAGCTCAGTATGAGTTCATGCTTGCAGGGGAGGTTAAAAATAAATTTAAAAGTTTTCTTTGGCTATGCTTGAAGCAAGCGGAAGAACAAGCAAGTAGTAGGTCCTCTGAATGGAAAAGACAGAGAGATGTTATTGGGTAGCAGAAAGAAGGCAGAACTGTTCAGCGCCTACTCTGCATCTGTCTTTACCCTAAAGCTGAAGTGCCCAACATGATGATAATTGAATGAATGATGGATGCAAAGAGGGAGGTGCAGCCCAAGAGACCAAAAGAGGTGGTAAGCAAACACCTAGCTATGCTAAATGAAATCAGTTCTCTAGGGCCTGATGAACTACACCCAAGCGTACCAAAGGAGCTTGCAGATGTAATCTCAGAACCTCTGTCTATAAAGTTTGAGAATTCTTGGAAACCAGGTGAGGTCCTTGCATAGGAGGTCAAATGTTGTCCCCATCTTCAAAAAGATACAGCATGGGTTTCTCAAAACCAACTCATGCCAGATGAATCTCATTTCTTTTTTACTGGTAGAGTTACAAGCCTGGTGTATCAGGGGTATGCTGTGGACATAGTGTATCTTGATTTCAGTGAAGCTTTAGACAAAGTCACCCATAATATTCTTGCAGAGAAGCTGGTAAAATGTGGGGTAGATAAGGTAACAAACCCAAAGAGTGCTCACTAATGGTTCCTCATTATCCAGGAAAGATGTGACAAGTGGGGTGCCGCAGGGTTCTGTACTGGGCCCGTTTGTAGTTCAACATATTTATAAATGACTTGGAAGAAATAATTGAGGGGATGTTCATCAACTTTGCAGATGACACCAAACTGGGAAGGGTAGCTAATGCTGCTGAAGACAGAATTGGGATTGGAGAATTGGGCCCAGACTAACAAAATGAATTTTAATAGGGACAAATGTCAACTGGGGGACACCTGGCATGCCCGTACTACATGTGAAAAGGATCCAGTGATTTTTCTATTAAAATACTGGATTTAAAAATGGTTCAACAGAAGTAATGTTGAAGTTTCAAGCCAGGATTCAGAGTAATCTAAACCTTAGGTTATGCTTCAAGGTTGTTTGCTTTTGAATCATGGTGTGCTTATGTCTTTTTTCTTGTGCCCAGGTAATAGCAAGTATCTGCCTTTTTCTAGTAATAAATTGATTTAAAACTCTAAAAGCTTTTGGGCATCCATCTATCGAAAACATAAATCCATTATGCCAGAGTCTGGGCCTTCCATTAAAAGCAACGTTATATTAACACGATAGTGGAAAAGTGCTGTAAACCAAATTCTGGCTGCTCTTGTCAGTATAAACGAATAGAAAGGTCTTTTTATTTTTTTTTTTTTTAAAGCTTCATTTATTTTTTATTTTTTTCATTGCCATGACTTAGTTATCTTCAGGGGGCTTTGTGGCCCTTGTGCAAATTGCTACCATTAATTCTTAACCAACTCACTTTCATAAAAAGAGATAAACTTTTAGGGTTTCCCAAGGCAGATGAACTCACATGCTGTATTTAAAATGACATAAGATACATGATTTTTCCTCTCCCTCAATTTTTTTCCTCCCAGCTTCAGAAATGCTAGCATTTTTATCATCATTAATTATTGGTGCTGAAAAATCTCTTTGATATAACAAGCTACAGGCTTTACCGTCTAAATCCCCGATGTCTAAATTATTAATAGCATGTAGACAATATTCAATGGGCAATCAAGACGCAAAGCTCCAGAGATGTGCAAATTTTGTCATCATCATTTCCTTCTGCATCCCCAATTACACAACCACTGCAAAAATCCATCTTGTCTGTTACAAATGTTATTTCAGTCATTTCTATTAAAGCACTTAAAATGACACACACTTTGGAGTTGTGTTCATTGGAGCAAAGTAAGAAGATCATAAGTTTAACCTACAGAGAGCTGACTGAGGTTGTTCGTCCTTAAACTTGAATGTCAGCTCAGTTGAGTATATAGGAAAACAGGAAATTAACTGAGAAAATTCTCCTCTTGCAGAGAACCAACCATTCCTGACAAATGTCATGAGGCTTTCCTGCATGTTGCCTGGGATATAAATAACAGGTACACACAATGAAAGTAAGTTGGAACACTTTCATTTAAAGAACACAGCTGACCATTATAATGGATGGGGGAAGATATGATTGCATTCTTGTCTGAGTCAGACCAAAGCTTGATTGTTTGAGAGTAGTTCAAAATACATCATTTTGGTAAACTGTCCTCCACATCTGGAGAGCTTTGTTTTTATGAATTATTTTTAAAATGCTAAGATGTCAAAGCTGACCTGTTGTGTGTGTGTGTGTGTGTGTGTGTGTAAGTAAGTAAGTAAATTTGAAATTATGCTTCTCCTGCTATTTTATGTTAGGGATGTTTCCAAGAGCTTGAATTTTACCACTTCAGTTGAAATCCTCTGTTTTACGGTGCTGAAATGAGCATTCAGAATGCATAGTTGTCTTCAGGGGCTGTGAAATATTTGGTGGGGCAAAAAGAATTTGACACAGCTCCTCCATTTGCTATGGACCTGTGCAGCAGTGGCACGAGAACTCCCTCTTGCAAGCAATGACTTAATGGTGGTGGTGGTGGACCCCAACCTCCACTAATATCTCTGTTGTTCCAAGCAAGAGTCTTTGGCAGAATGTGGGGGTTCCTCCACCAGCTGTTTTCAGGGCTACAGTGCGGGTTTTTTTGCCACTGTGCAAATCAGAAGAGTCTTCATTATCTCAATCAAATCTCCTTTGCTCCCCTGAAGTCCCTCAAAGAGTAACAACCAGAGATTTTCAAAGACCTCTTTCAATACTACCTGAAGGCATTGCAAAGTACTCTTTCACCACTGCAGATGGGAAAATGCTATCTGTCTGTCTGTCTATTGTCAAGTGCAAAGACATTTGATGTTTTAGGTATTCTGTACAGCTCTGATGACTCAAGCAATGAAACTGAGCTTATCTACAAGACGAAAACAACTTTCCATGATGTGACACAACCTGCTCAAATTACTGCTCAGAATCCTGAGCGTAGTGTTGCTTCAGTGCAGAGGAGCAGTGCAAAGAACTGTTTGTAAATCTACTCTTTTGGTTTCATTTTTTAACCATAACAGTTGCTATTTTCAAATAAAATTGAAAATTCAGGAAACAAAGGGAATACCACATAACAATAAGATCCCTAATTAAGAGAAAAAGGGGAAATAAAGACTACTCTCCTTAATATATCATAGGTGGGCTTCTGGGACAGTTAAGTAAAGCAGCAGTGTGAGAAAACGCTTGCCAGTTTTTGAAAGATTTGGATGGTTAAACTACATAGCTGAATTATAGCTACACATTCAAAAGTAAGAGGGAGCAATTCAGTTTGGTTTTCAACCTACCCAATTTGCACTTCCCAAACAAATATACAAACCAAAACACAGCTATCCTTTGAAAGTTGTTTTTTAATTTTTTTTGATGAAATTCTCCAACCAGAAGATATGTACAAAAAAAGGTGTATGTCACAACATAGTCTGCACACAGCAGCAAAAATAGTGTGCAAAAAATCATTAAATTCAGGGAATTTGTTTTCATACGCTTGCTGATCATTTATGGCTTCTCAAATTTTATCACTCTACTGCAGAAGCAGCTGGCAGAAAGTGGTGGGGCTGTGGACCTGGCCTCCTGGCAGCACTGCGTACCACAACAATGTGAACAGCAAACTTAGGGAAGAGCCATTGCAGTGTGGCTGCCTTTCCTACTCCACCCCTACACTGTGCCACTGCAGCAACAATGACAATGCCTGGAGGCCAGGTACATGGTGTTGCCACTCCCTACTGGCCACTCCTGATCTACTGCTATAAAGAAGATTGAGCTACACAGAACTCTGCTGCTGTTGTAATGCAACTGCACCTTGACGTTGTGTTGTACACGCCTTGACTGCACTTGCCTAAGAAGGTTGTTATGCAGAAATTCAGAGGCAATAGGTTCAAACAGATAAGCCCAGCTGCGATAACCTGCAGTTTTCATGTGCAGACATTACTGGTACAGCAACCATGGGATCTATTCAGCTAACTGTTAGAGTATACCCACTGAAATTAATAGACCTAAGGGACTCATGAGTATTAATTTCAATGGGTCTACACCAGGCATAGGCAAAATCAGCCCTCCAGATGTTTTGGGACTACAACTCCCATCATCCCTAGCTAACAGGACCAGTGGTCAGGGATGATGGGAGTTGTAGTCCCAAAGCATCTGGAGGGCCAAGTTTGCCTATGCCTGGTCTACACTAAGCAAACATCAATTGAATACAACCACATGTCTCAGAAACCTGCACAGACTGTTGATCATTCCCATTTAGAAGGGAAGTATCTCCCCCAATCCTGCAGCAACACAACTTTGTGGAGGCTGAAGTCAAGCATGAAGATGGGAAATCTTCTGGCTGCTGCCATACATGTCACACAGCAGCAGCAGCAGCAGCATGGGTTGCTTTTGCTACTGTTGCTATTTGGACCCTATCGCTTGGAACCTATGAAAATCCATAGGGAGCAATCCACAACAAAGCATTCGTGAACTGCAATCTAAGGTATTACTGGAGCAAATTAGATGTTTATATCCCGTTTTATGGTTCTCCTAATGCTTATTTTAAGGTAATTACCCACAGTCCCACTGCTGAGATGCAACTGTATGACTCAACAGGAACTTTCCCATGAAACACATCATGTTTATTGTTTCTTCATTAGTCTCAGAAAACTCCACAGGTATCTTAAAGACATTTAAGTTGTTGTCCCCCCCCCCTTATAAGTGGCCAGGTTTGAATTATTTTCTGTCTTGTGAAAGTAAAAGGTATTGAGCAAAGACAGCTTGACAAATGCTGCAATAAAATTTAAGTCAACACTCAAAAATAATCGGGAACAAGCACACAGTAAAATGGGAGTTGATGAAAAACAATACCAGAATCAGCTGTCTTCCAGATTTCCTACCCATGAAAACCATAGTGATGTTTTAATGGAAAGAGAGAGAGCACAGACTGCATCAGCAGATATTATAGTAAGCAAAACCCAGAAGTAGCACTGTAGATTAAAATACAAGGCAGCTCATAATCATGGCAGTGATGGGGATGATGATGAAGACAAGCAAAAGAGGGCAATGGTGTTTGGGAATTTGGAGACTTCCCATGCATTCCAGCTATATAGCTAAAAGCAAAAGCGAAGCATCTGGCATCCCAGATGGTTCATATTTGAGAAGCAGAACCAAACAAGCAAAAATTGCAAAGACCAGAATGAAAAGACTCAACGCTACTGATCAGTCATATTTAGCCTGCTCTGTGTCTCTTCATTACATTTTGGTTATGAATCATGACAGATAAGATATCAGCTGAATGTTGTTGTTTTTAATTGCTGGACAAAAGTTATTCACTCTGCTTCTGGCCCCAACCAAATATGGCCCCTAGATGGTTGAACTGAAAGAGAATGTGGCCCTCAGGCTAAAAAGGAAGGAGAGGTAGAAAGGGGCCAGGATCTTGGAGGACTTTCCAGGCTGTGTGTGAATCAAACTTCCCAGAGGTTCTCACAGGGGTTTCCTTACACAAGACTTTGGGGTAAAAAGTAGGTTAAAAGACATAAAACTATAATAACGTTAGCAGATTAACCCAAAACTAAATACAAGATGAACACCACCACACTCTTAAAGAAATCAGTTTTATTTGCAGAGCTGAGCCTCAGAATGGACCAAAACCCCATTTGGAAAAGAAAATGTGATTCTTGCACAAGGAGAGCTATTGAAGAATGACTGAGTTTACTGATGCTGGAAATTGCACATTCATCCAGAGCGCCAAATATCACCCAGAAGGCAAAAGTAGCAAAGACTTCAAGAAAAAGAAAGCAAGAAGTTCCTTCTAGTTTCCACTCAGTCCAGCCTCTGTAGGGTAATTCAGGGCAGATTCTCAAAATTTGTTTCACTTTATTGAAGTTGCAGCTGCCAATTCATATCACACATTTATTTTTCAAAATATTTACCAGGGGATGCATGTGAAAGGGAGACAAATGACGCACATCAGAGACAGGCACACCTCCATAACATATAGAAAGGCTCAAGGTAGGGGTTGATGAACCCGTTAAAGTCTTGGTCCATCCAAGTTCTACATGGGGACAGGATTAAGCCCATCCTCTCCTGTTTTCATGCAGGTTGTTAATGGAACATCCTTAAAAGCCCATGAAAACAAGACACACACACTGAGAGAGAGAGGGGGGGAGAGAGAGAGAGAGGGGAAAAGAGAGAGAGAGGGAGAGAGTCTGGAGTAAGTAGCATATGTAGCTCCTTGTTGCTGCACACTTTCAATGCAAATATAGCTAGTCCTTCTGGAAGTGACAGAAACTGATGACATTTTATTGCTCTCGGGAAGAACTGTATAGGAAGGGGGGACATAGCTGCCCACATGAAAGCACTGGGTTCAGCCACCTCCTAAGAAGTCTACACACTTTGTACAGTTCCCCCATAAAGTATAAATGGAATTGGCAAGATTAGAGATTCTGAAATGGACCCATGATCATCTTTAGAATCCAAGTTTGACACAGTTTAAGGTAGGGATGGTGAACCAGAGCCATGTAGTAAACAAAAGAAGAGGTAACTAAGGTGGGTTTCCCCATAAGCCATGCAACTTTCCTCTAGAAATGGGCACAGTTGCCGCACCACCCTAAGCTGGGCAAAGACACTCCTATCTGTATTCACTATCTACATATCTAGCAGTTATGCTGAATCTAACAGCATCCCCAAATACTGCTTTGATTATTCAGGGGAGTACAAATTCATCTAAAATGGACAAAAAGGAGTGCCACTATCTGGTTTGGATTAAGCTCCCATTTATTTCTTGTAATAATTTTTATTAGTTTTCAATTAGAGACCAATAATAGCCTCATTATAACAATGCCAATTTATAATACAATTATTAATACCAGTCATTTAAATTCCGAATTATATAATTTAGTTAAAGTGGAACGGAAATATAGAGCCTGGTGTCATGTGCACATGGATGCCACCACAGCCCCAATCTACAGATGATCTCTCCCGGTGGCTTCACATTGGTGCTAAATATCACATGAAATAAGATGGACACCATAAACCGATGGCTGTGACATTGTGCAGAGATATCCTTGCACCATATTCTGAAAGTTATCCTACAAAAACACCACAGAATGGTGTCCCCTGTATCAGAAAGGTGGCTCAGAAGAAGTCTATGGCTGATCACATCAAAAGTTGCCAAGAGACTGCACAAGGTTTCCTAACACAGGCTAGGCTATATTTTGAATGACCAAGGAAAACTTCCCAATTGGGGATGGAGGTTGTATTGACACTCCACAAATTTAAACTCACTTTAATGAAGATTCTTTATATAGTCAGTTTCCTACAGGACCATTGCCAGCCTAAATGTTAGCAGGGAACACCAAAAATTATGAGAGGGAATTGTCTGGTTGCCAGGCTTTTTAAAAAACAAAATTGTAAACTATTTTTATTTAAGCCTTATTTTTTCAGCCATTCAGCAATTTATGTAGAGTCAACAAAATTTCACTAAGAAACAACTGTTAATTTTCTTGCTACCAATTAACAAAGAAGGTCAATAAGTAAGAATAACCCAATAGTAGAAAATCAAGAATAAACTACAACAAGAGTATTCCAAGTGTGCCACATTATTGCAAAAGTTTTCTTGCTTATAACAAAAGCTTTATAGGCTTTGATGTTCCATAAATTCAGCTTGCTGTACAGGTTCATCCAAATCCAATGTCCTTTTTTATAACTTAAAAGAAAAAGATCAGCTTTGCTTTCATAAAGCACTGATGAATGTTGTGGACTAAAACAGATTTCAATTGCTACATTTTTCAATTTGTGCAACAACTAAACACAAGCATTTTCATTAATCTGTTCTATAATAATTTTTACAACTGTTGCTGCCACAATGTGGATTATTTCATTCTGGATTTTAGGGCCAGTGTGTTTTCACAATTACTTGCCTTTAAAAAATCTTTGCTCATACAAAATGCAAATTAATGTAAAAGAAGTCCACTTCCATGTTCACCTAATTTTTCACTCAAACCCTGGATACCCCTGAAAGACAATTGATTGATAAGTAAAATAGCACCTGTAACTTTAAGAAAAAAGAAAGGATCTCCTTTTGGTTTTCTAAAATTTCTGCAAAAAAATTAATTGTACGGGAAAAAAATAGGGGCCTGGTTTACTATCTCCCAAAAGCAGGATCCCTTCTTCAGTTTACTTCTTGTGGCTTTTTTTAATTGGTCACCTCAGCTTCAGATCTAATCGTGTTCCGCTTGCTTTCACTGTAGCCTTTTCACATTCCTTCCATTTATTATCTTTATGAATTTTTACAGTGAAGTGTTGACACTCACTCTGGTCTTTGCTTTCACTATCTTCTTGTTAGCTCCCACATTCAATCAGATCAATAGAGACCTGTCTAGGAAGCTGTCAAACCAAACAGTGATGATGAAATAGATTTCATTTGCTATTCTTGTGTCAAAAGCCTTTCCCAAGACCAGCTAAGTAAATTTTTAATGACACACAGAATCCAGGCTGGTTTTATATAGACGTCCATCATTCTGCTGCTTAATAATTAGATCATTTGGCAACACATTTTAAACATTGCAAATTGCTGAGACCCTAAATTAAGCAAGGAAGACACTTTATTCCAGACAAAGCAGTGCTCAGTATACTGAGTTCCTACAAATAATCTTGGAGTATCTGTCACAATGAGTCTAGGTTTGTGGATACAGAGTGCCACCGTGCTTCCAGCCCTGCCATGCATATTTGCAGTGTGGTTTTCTTGTGTCTCAGGCCTAGTCTGCAGCAGAATGACATCCTGAGATAGCAGAATTGCACTCAAGTAGTAGGCAATGAGGTTCAGTCATTTAAGTTCTTTATCCTGGACTTTCCTCTCTCTGCTCCTAGAGATCCTAAACCTGTTCATCATTGCAGGCCTCATCTGCAGCTACTGCTGCTAGCCATCACTGACTTCTCCAGTTACCTCTTCTGTTGTGAGAATTTGAGTTTCTGGGGATAAAATTATCAGGTGGCCTAAGCCTGTGAAATGGAAAAACATCAGCCTTCCGCATTCACCTAGAGTGGAACCTCTTGCTTAATGCAAATACCACTTCCCTGTTTTCCAAATGCAAACCTTTACAGAAGTTTTAACTTTAAGGCATACAAACATTATCTTTTGTGCACAGTAAACTTTTAACTTTAACACACTGATCACCCAGTCCAACATTCTAAGCCCAACTTGCTTTCATTGTGGCATAAGAACATGACACCTATGGCTTAGCTCATGAGTTATCACCCTTGGCTCAGGGCCTTAAGAATAATTAAATCCCTACTCCCAGCCCTTTCTCAACAGCATATTTACTGTGCCAATGGAAACCTGCCCAGCTCATCTTCCTTCCAGCCTTGAAGTACTGGCTGGGTGAGCTGGCCAACCCTCGTGAGTGCTTCTGTTTCACACCAGTGAACCTTGAGACAGGATAAGAATGAAGAAGCACTCCAGTTCCAAAAGGTGCCTCACCAATTCTCTCTCTTTACCCCAGTATTTCCCTTAACCCTACAGTGTAACTGCCAAAATGAAAGAGTTGAAAGCTACTTTGTAGGCAGCCATTTTGGTAAAATTGCTTTGCTTTGTGTAAGGAAGCTAAACCGACAGACAGAACTGGCAGAAAATTGACTAGGGGTTCAACTTCTGCTTGTCCCAGGTCTGGAAAGCACAAGTCCAAGCAGTTTTTGCCTTTGCCTCACCGCTTTCCTTTAGAAAACCCACACTTTAGTAAGAGCAAACGTCAATCTATAGAGAACCTGATTGGTGTTTGTTCCTATTCAACAGTAAACAGCAGGTTTTCTCAGGGAAAAGTGGAGTCCTTCTCACATTACAGCTCTTTAGGAAAGAGTTTATCCTAGCCCTGCCTGTAAATGCTGAGGATTCAGCTTGAGATCTTTTGCAAGTAAATGCTCTACCCCAAGCCAATCTTTCTCCAAATGTTCTGTCATAATAAAAAATGCTGCATTATTCCATTCATTTCTGAAGCAAGTAGAATAAAATGCATTAATTATCTCTAATTAGATCAAAATTAATCAATCCTCCTTGGTGAATGCGTTTCAGATGCTCACAGTCCACAACGAGAGCATTGGAATCAATTTTCAATTCCGATGATGCAAGGCAAAGACGATGAGAGTCTTGACTGTGAGGCCGTTTCTATTCTTAGATGAAATTTTCATAATTGAAGCATTAGTTTCACAAGTGGTCCAAAAATTGGAAGGCAATTGCAAGGCCTAGTTCCTTGGTAATGTGAAATGCTCATTCAAAATCAGTTTCTAAAATGTGAAGTGTCATTCCTGTGAAAAATTCCCAGGTTGATCAACTTGGCGAAGTGGAGGTTGTGGGGCAATGTAGCGTTTCAGTGGACTGTGGTTACAGGCAAACCGTTTTGGACAACAATCAGGAACTTAGAGCTTTTGGGAAATGCACTAGCTTCAGAACTTCAAAATGTAGATTGACTGATGGGACTTCCTACCACATACATATCTGCTCAGAAATACATCCTATTGAGTTCAGTGGGACTTACTCCCAGGTAAGTGAGTATAGTGTTAAAGTCTCATAATTCAGTTTCCACTCTGCCTTTCCAAATGTATGAGGTTTATATATGTTCATTTGCTGAATCCCATCACGGTGATTAGAAGATAAAGCCAAATTTAAGAATTTAAAGAACCATGTGGAATTAAGCAGATGAATAAATCCCTCCCTTTGAAATCAGTGGGAAATAAAAGTGCTTTACTGGGGATGAATCGCATATAGTGATAATCACCATTATCAAGGGGACTGTTTTAGAAATAATTTTGATTCTGGAGAGAATAGTTTACAGAAGTATTTTGTTTAGTAAAAGAATCTTATCTATTTTATACCATTATGTTTGTAAAATTTGGGCATATGTTCTTTCACAATGGAAAATTCAATTATCTCTATTGCCTCCGAGAATATTTTGGCTCTTCTGTAATAAAGGAAAACATACACAATTAAAATGTATAAGCACAACATGGGAACAATCTAATAAATCTAATGAACTGGCAGTGATATAATCCCCAGTAAGAAGCTCTGACTGCTGAATACAGTGAAGGATATAGAGTTCTGAGCTTCTTAAAGGCCCCCATACATTTGTTGTTTTGGAGTGCTCAGTTTATAAACAATACTCAAATGCCAATTAAAGCTTCATATTGGTTTGCTGGCTCTGCCATTTTGGTAAGTTGGTTTTTTTAGAGGCCAATTCACACAACAGCTGTTTTGGGGGGGGGTGCAAGGCTTAATATAAGCAATATATGTTAAAATGGTTCTAATGAAACAGCTGCTAGGTTATAAGGTCTCAGGAATTTCCGAATCCTCAAATATTAGTACATTTCTTGTACTTCTTTGGATGCGGTCAGTTAACAGATTTAATATGTGGATATTACTGAAGAAAATAATCACAATGTGTTTACGTTTCACTTCAGAAATGGTCATCCCAGTTTGCCCAAGGTGTGTCTTCTCTATCAAAGCAGGGATGGGAAGGAGAAGGCAGATCTGAATCTACCTGTAGATCTTAGTTATCTGTTACAGTTCAACATGGAATTCTGACTTCAAATTGTTTACCAACAGAAACAACAAAACTACTTTAGTCCCTCTCTGGATTTATGTAGCTGAAATTAATAAAGTTTGAAGTAACCAGGAGTGGATTTTGTAAGAAATTGATCTACACTTCAGAACTCCTTGTCTATTGTCATCAGACAGGTAAACCACTGAGCCTCTTGGGCTTGCCAATCGGAAGGTCAGCGGTTCGAATCCATGTGACGGTGTGAGCTCCCGTTCTCTGTCCCAGCTTCTGCCAACCTAGCAATTCGAAAGCAAAGCAGGACAAGTAGATAAATAGGTACCGCTGGCGTGGGAAGGTAAACAGTGCTTCCATGCGCTCTGGCACTCATCACAGTGTCCTGCTGTGCCAGAAGCAGTTTAGTCATGCTAGCCACATGATCCGGAAAGCTGTCTGTGGACTAATACTGGCTCTCTCGGCCTGAAAGTGAGATGAATGCCGCACCCCATAGTCTCCTTTGACTGGACTTAACCATCCAGGGGTCTTTACCTTTTACCTTTACCCAGTGCTTTTTTTTCTTAAAAAAATGTTTAGGGGTACTCTTTTTCCTACTCATATTGAAATGCTGCCCCACAATGAGGCCAAACTTAGATTCACAAAATGTTTAGGGGTATGCGTCCCCCTGCGTCCCCCCAGAAAAAAGCACTGCATCCCCCCAGAAAAAAACACTTTACCCTTACCTTCACTGTACTCTTTTTGTTGCCTGCTTAAAACTTTCTTGTTTAGGCCAGACATGCAGAAGGTACGTGTGTTATATTTCTTTTCAGCTACTGTTGCTTTTGAGAAGCAATTCAAAAATAAAATAAAAAATTAAATACCTGTTTTTAGCTTTTTTATTGAATGCTTTAATGTTTCATTTTATATTTTTAAAACTGCTTGGAGGTTGTCTTACAATCAAGTGGTGCATTCATTTTGCTAAGTAAATATGGAGGGATTGTGAGCTCTGTTTAGTTCTAGTACTCAAAATAAATCCTTGGGCTCAGAATTCATTCTTTGGTGGAACTTGGTGTTTTAATAATAATAATAATAAAGCCTCAGCCCTGCCTGCTGCTGTACTAAACATAAGATTCATAAGAGAAACGGTTCGTCACCCCCGCCTTCCGCTTATGTTGACTTGCCACAGCCTGAGATTTCTGTGCACCCGTCAACAACTGCTGCTCGCTACATACTAAGCAGAGCCCAGCTCTTCAGGGATAGTGTTTTGCTTCCAAGATGTCCATTGCTGCGTGTTAGTATAACAAACAGGCACCATATTTTCATTGTCAGAGCTGCCAAAAGAAAGCAGACGCTGAATGCAGAATCTTATGCAGAATGTAGCAATTGTGCAGTGTTGGACAAGGACCTGGGAAACCAGGGTTCAAATCCACACTCAGCGGTAGAGCTTACTGGGTGACCTTTGGCCAGTCTAACCTCCCTCACTGGTTTGTTGTAGGGGAAGTACCATGTACGTCACCTCGGAGGGAAAGGTTGGATATAGATGCATTAAATAGATATATATAATAATAATATAATAATTTATTATTTATACCCCGCCCATCTGGCTGGGTTTCCCCAGCCACTCTGGGCGGCTTCCAATTGAATATTAAAAACAATACAGCATCAGACATTAAAAACTTCCCTAAAGAGGGCTGCCTTCAGTTGTCTTTTAAAAGTACAGTGGTACCCCGCAAGACGAATGCCTCGCAAGACGGAAAACCCGCAAGACGAAAGGGTTTTCTGTTTTGGAGGCGCTTCGCAAGACGAATTTCCCTATGGGCTTGCTTCGCAAGACGAAAGCCCATAGGGAAATCTCCGGGGACCTCTTTTAAATGCTGGTGGTGGGGAGCAAAGCCTTTCCCCCCCTCCGGCCTTCAGAAGAGGTCCAGGAAGGCTGGCGGGGGCCGAAAGGCTTTGCTCCCCACCGCCAGCATTTTAAAAGCAGTCCGGGATAGCAGGGAAGCGCTTCCCGCTATCGCGGACGGCTTTTGAAGGCAGGTGGGGGGGGGAGCAAAGACTTTCGCCCCCCCGCCCGCCTTCAGAAGAGGTCCTGGACCTCTTCTGAAGGCGGTCGGGGAGTGAAAGTCTTTGCTCCCCCCTGCCTGCCTTCCCGGGAGAGCGGAGAAAGGCAGCGCGTTTCTCCGCTGTCCTGGACGGCTTTTGAAGGCAGGCGGGGGGGCAAAAGTCTTTGTCCCCCCTGCCTGCCTTCCCAGAGGCTTTTACATCGCCCCGGACAGCGGAGAAGTCCTCCGTTGTCCCGGACGATTTTAAAATGTCGCCCGCCAGCATTTTAAGATCACCCCGGACAGCGGAGAAGTCCTCCGCTGTCCCGGGGTTTTTTAAAATGCTGGGGGTGGGAAGAAAAGCCCTTGTCCCCCCCCCCCCAGCCTTCAGAAGAGGTCGGGGGACAGACTTTCCCCGGACCTGGTCTGAAGGCGGTTTCCATAGGAACGCATTAATTGATTTTCAATGCATTCCTATGGGAAACCGTGCATCGCAAGACGAAAAACTCGCAAGAAGAAAAAACTTGCGGAACGAATTAATTTCGTCTTGCTAGGCACCACTGTAAAATAGTTGTTTATTGCCTTGACATCTGCTGGGAGGGCGTTCCACAGGGCAGGCACCACTACTGAGAAGGCCCTCTGCCTGGTTCACTGTAACCTTACTTCTCGCAATGAGGAAACCGCCAGAAGGCCCTTGGCGCTGGACCTCAGTGTCTGGGCTGAACGATGGGGGCCCGGACCAAGGCCGTTTAGGGCTTTAAAGGTCAGCACCAACACTTTGAATTGTGCTCGGAAACGTACTGGGAGCCAATGCAGATCTCTCAGAACCGGTGTTATGTGGTCCTGGCGGCCACTCCCAGTCACCAGTCTAGCTAGTCTAGCTAGTCTTAGGAAATTTTGCTTGTGGTACTGCAACCTATAAGCCATCACAGGGCAGTGGCCAAAAAATGGGAATTGCCCCTGCATTCTGGAATACCTTTCTACATTTGCACCTCTGTTTTTTATGGTACAGTGGTACCTCGGATTACAGACGCTTCAGGTTACAGACCCCACTAACCCAGAAATAGTACCTTGGGTTAAGAACTTGCTTCAGGATGAGAACAGAAATTGTGCACCAGTGGTGCGGCAGCAGCAGGAGGCCCCATTAGCTAAAGTGTTACCTCAGGTTAAGAACAGTTTCAGGTTAAGAATGGACCTCTGGAATGAATTAAGTTCATAACCCGATGTACCACTGTACTGTTTTATTGCTTTTATGTTGCGTTTTTGTATATCACTTAAATATATTCAAATAATTTTAAATGCATAAGGAAAACAAAACTGATTCAGATTACAAACAACTAAAGAGAAACAAACCACACATCTGCTTTGTAGGAATGTTTTCAGAACATGTGAATGGTGTGTGTTTCATTGCCTTAAGCACAGCTTTTTACAACCTGGTGGCCCTCAGAGTCTTTGGAGTATGAGTCTTGCCAGTCCAGCCATGCTGCCTTAACAAATTGTGCTAATGCACACTTTTGGCCTTGTTTTGTTTTGCATTTAACAACACATAAGCCAAGATAGCAATACCTGCTGCCCCATTGTAGAAATGGATGATCAACCCCAAACGCTAAGAAATGCACAGTAAGAAGAGATGAAACTTTTAAAAGGTAGATTTAGCTCATGCTGTGAACTCATTTCTTACTTACAAGTCACAATAAATCAGCGAGGACCTCAACCATGTGCTTAACACCAGATATATTTCTTAAATTGACCTTTATACTCTGCTTTTAAACTATGAATGAGAAACTCTACAGTGTCATGCTGTCTTTAACTTTTTTAACCTTTGCTTGGGCCCATTCAATATGGTCCAAATTAATCTGGTCCATTTGATCCAAATGAAAATTTGTTCCATCTCACTGCAGTATTTTCAAATGGCACTTTAAAAGCAGCATGAATATTGTAATCTGTAAAGTGAACACAGAAGAATTGAAAATTTAATTGTCTCTTAAATTTTAATCATCGCCTTTTGACGGTACCCAGCACGATAGGGAAAAGCAACTAAATATGAACGTACCATTCGCACTGCCTGTTAAAAATGGCCTTTCATTTACATTTGGCATCACCAATGAGGAAATGCCCCTGCTTATTTATCACGTACTACCGGTACCTTATTCCACCCCATAACATTCTTATGGGGTGGGTTGCTCGCGCATTCACCCAGTTGCACACCCTCCTGTTAACCATGGCACAGAGCCAGCCCACAGATGATGTGAGATGGAGCGGCCACTTCAGGTGGTGGAAACACAAGAGGTGGCCCCCTGTCTGGCCCCCAGCTTCTTCCACCTCCAGAGATGCTCTGCTTTGCCAGTAGTGTCCCTCCAGGCCAGCGACAAATCTTTCTGGAATGCTCCCCTCTCAGCAAGTAAGTTCACTCCCCACCTAGCCCAGAGTGGTTCTGAGGCTTTGCCAGGGTTTTTCCTTGAGAGAGTGCTCTTGCAGAGCCTCATGCTTCCCCATCATAGGGTCAGCAGTGGGGCGTGGCACCCATGACCATGGACCTGGACCATGGACCACACACACAACTCCTGTGATCCCAAGTCCTGTGTTGCTGGAAGGAGCCACGTTTACATTGAGAGTGGGCTTGCTAGGCATATGCTGTCACAGCCACATCCTACAGCATGTTCTCAGGCTCTCATATTCCTGGATAGTTCACCCGTATATCTTTTCACGAATGTAATGTTTTCTAACATTAGTTAAAATCTAGACAGCTTGTTTCCATTGTCTAACTTGATGACATTAATTAGTATCACAGACAGCACTTCCAAACACTATTTTTGGGTGCTAATCAATTGATGTTGCTGACAGCGTCTTAAGAAGTTATTTCGTTTATGCCACAATTCATTATATTTTATTTTATTTTAGTAGCAGATGGGGTGGTGGAGAGGCATGCTCACCTGACCATTGGGCAGTTTAGTCACTGTTGCTTACTGGGAAGGAAAGGGCAGGGGAAGGGAAGGGAAGGGCAATGCCGATCCAGTTCATTTGTCAATGTGGCTGCACCTCACAGACTCCACTTTGAGACACCTGGATATAGTGCCATATATAAATTTAATAAATAAAATGCATACATCTCACTTCTCCCAATTAAGTAACAGAAATGCAACTGCCAGGTGACCGTCACAACCCTTTCATGCCATTCTCTACCATTTATTTTTATCTCTTTAGCTACTATGAACCGGAAAACAACAGTTATGGATGTATTTATTATTTATGCTGTTAAAGTATTAATGCCACTTCTGGTTTTACACACACACACACACACACACACACACACCATCATAAATCAGAAGAAAGTCTGGAACAAAAAAGAAAGCAATGCACCCCCATTTTTTAATAACAAAAATCCAGGACAACCACCACCATACTGCTGCCCCTCCACCTGCTTAGGCCACCTTGGCCTGCCACCCACCCCACCTGCTGCTCACCTGCACAGGCCACCTCAGCTTCCAGAATCACTGTGCCTACATCTGGAAGTATGTCAGAAGCTACAACGGGCCTCTGCCAAGCAAGGCCTTGCAGAGGAGGAGGCTTTGCTGTGTCAGTTGTGGCTGTGTCAGAAGCAGGACATTTGGGATTTAAAACAGAAGCTGGGACAGCTTCTGTATATCCAGGGTGTCTTGGTCAAATCAGGACAGCTGGCAGGTATGACGACGACCATTGTGGAAACAATATGTCCAAGCAGTTACCAAGAGGCACTCCAACCACATCATTCACAGTAAAGTATTCTTAGCCTCGGGTGTCACTATTGTGTAGAGAACATCCTATCCTTCTGAACTAGTCAAGTCTTATTTATGTGAATTTATTCCCTGTGCTAATGTTCTGATGTAGCACACACGTCTTACGAAAGGAGCCTCCTTGCACATGAAGCCCATTAAATCCAGTGTAAACTTAAAAGAGTGTTTGGAAGAATCCCAGCACAAGCATACAATTTATTCACTTCCACTGGGTCCTGATCTTCACCTGCTGTTTTTCCTCCTCCCCTGCTCAGCACAGCTCTGTTAAGCAAGCAGCTTGCATACTGTAGAGTATGACTACTAATGTCTCAGGGATCATTTTCTGATGCTTATGACGCATCTGTGATTGTATAACAGATTTTTAATACCAACTTCAAACATTTGTTTTTAATATCAAATGAGAATGACTCCTCTGCTCCTCGCTAGCATGGGTTGTTGGTATAGCTGCAACCTTGCCTTTTAAACTCTGCAGCTAAAAGCACCCACTAAGGAAGCAATGGTTGTCTGCCAGGTTGTGTACAAATTGCGGTGGCGTAAATGGATTATGCTTACAGTTTGACAACTAGGCAGCAACAGAAAACTGATTTGGCAGGAAGGATGGGTTGCACACCTGTATTCTAAGGATAAAAGCGAAGCATTTTTAGGAGGAGGAGGAGGGATTAGTAGCTTCTGGTGCCATACTTTTATAAGCAGAGATGACTTAAGGGGTGCTGATTAGCAAGCAAGTAGATTGCTGAGCTCTTTAAGTAGAGTTTGGGTAACAAGCATGCTGATTAAGATCAGCTACAGGTCAAATGGAATAGCTCAATGCGGATGTTATTTGAAAGAACAAGATAGAAATTTGTATAGGAAGAGGTGCTTCTTTGCTCTGGTGGAGGATGGTGTCCTGGGTGCCTGCTCTGTCTTCTGCCGTGATAGGTCCACCCTGCCTCAGAAGCTTCTCAAACATACCCAGAGGGGACTATTCCATAGGAAGTCAAGCAGATGTTAATACTCAAACCCCAAGCAGATGTTAATACTCAAACCCCTTTAAAAGCTTTCTACAAGCACCAATAAGAAATATGTTGTAAGTGAAATCTCATTAAAACTGACCTGTGATCACCCTGTATCTACTAGACTCATACAGCACAGGCACATGAAAGCTTGCTTTGACATCATAGGTAGAGCAATGGCTGCATCTTCCCGAACGTTATATTTTGTATCACCTAACGAGTCCGTGAAGAAATCTGTTTTAAAGAGAACTACAATAGGGGGTGACTAGACATTAGTCATGTATAATTTGAAGATCAAAAGAGAAGCAGCTAACGGCACCTTCTGTGTCAAGTTCTCCAGCTGTTGATGGCTGATGCCCACCATGATTATCAGATCAGAGGCAGGAATCAAACACACAAACTGAAAGGCAACCTTTTGTTGTCTCCAAAGTGAAACTGCCAAGTTGTATTCTTATTGGAACCAGAAGATTAAAGCAGGAATAGGACAGAAACATTTGGAACAGTCTGGGATATAAAATTAGAGGAGAGGAGAGCAATTTCAGGCATGAAACCATGTGTGCCAGCATCTTCTCAACAACCCTGCTCCTTAAATAAATTCACAGTTAAGTATTTCATCCATGTAAAATGACTGGGACACAGTAACCCTTTTCATGCTTTCGCTAAACCCACATGAATATTAAATGTGTAGGGCACCCCATCCTAGCACCCCTGTGCTCACCCACCCCACCTTTACCTTCCCAGGTGGAGTAGGAAGGTCAGAAGGAGGCCTCTCAGGACATTTACCAGAAATAATGTGCATTATTTGGATTCCTGGTCACAAAGAAACTTTGAGATCCCCTTCATACCTTCCCCACTTAGAACAAAAACAAGGTAGTTAAGAGCAGCACACTTTTGCCTCTACCAACCTGGTCCCATTCATCAGCCAAAGGAACAGTTGCCAGGAGATTCCTTTTCCCTATCCATCTTGTCAGAAACAGCATTACGAACTTCATAACTCGCACCTGAATCTATTCTCTTTCTTGCCTTCTCTATCCCAACCCCTTTCTATTTTGTGTTGTGTCTTTTAGATCATAAGTTGAGGGCAGGGATTGGCTTAATGATTGTTGCAAGCTGGGCTGGGTGCCTTTTTCAACTGAAGAGCATTGTAATAATACTACTACAGCCCCCGACATCAGTATGGAAAAGTTTGGGTGCAGTGGGACCAGCCGTTGTGCCTAGGAACACTGAGGGTACAGCAGGCACCCACATGCATATTGCATCTACATGCAAGATGTCCACTCTTCTGAATGTATGGATGTCCTGAACCCCTGGCCTACCTGGCAGGAAGTCAGTATGCCATGTCCAAAATTCAAAGTCGGAGGGTCAGTCCACACAACCAAAGTCCAGGAAATTCAGTTCAGGGTCAATCCAAGTAGCCAAGTCCAAAGTCCAACAGTCAGGAAACAGTCCAGAGTCAAACCCAAAGCATAGTCTCATAGAGACCCAGAAGTGTCAAGGTCCATCAACATGGACATTTGAGCAGACACAGCCCCTCAGCTCTGCTTCCCTTTTGTACTTTGCTGATTGCAGCATCTGGGCTTGATAAGGCATGTGACCCTCACCTGTTCCAAGCCTACTCCAACAGAGGAATCACATCCCTCCTCCCAGAGCTAGCAAGCCCCAGCTGGCCAGCCTCCTAGAGTGCACTGCCCATTGTTTCCTGCACCTCAGATCCTATCATATCCATGGAGACAGGGACCCCTCTGGCTCTGGTGATGAGTGCTGCTGCTCTGGTTCATGTGCACTGACCTCCATCCCCCCACCATCCTCTGTCATCCTGTGAGTACTTCCTTCCCCATCCCTTGCTTGACCAGTCCTGGCTACACCCTCTCCAGGATCCTCTTCCTCCTTTCCATCATCCTGCCAGTGCATGACAATGGAGAAGGCTAAAATGCTCCCACAAAAAGCTGCCACATGCTTTTATTAGAGAAGAACTGCCTTTTCCTTTGTCAGCTTCCCGAAACCTTGCACACATCATTAGAGACTCTCCTCCAAGGTTGGCAATTAATGTATTAAGAGAATAAAATTAGGTGGACAGTAAGTTGGGAGATGACTTTTTTCCAGAAGTGGAACATCCTACCCGATGTCCTCTCAGCAGCAGGCAAGGATGTTCTTAATCTGCACAGGCCTACCAGCAGATCACCAAAGGTGGTTTTATTGTATACATTTAATTGGTGGTGGTGCTGCTGCTTTTTAAATCACTCTGCTGTGTTCACTTGGTTTCTGCACAGCTGACTGAAAATGGCCTCCTCAAATTCTCTGCTTCATTTGCAGACAGGAAAAAATGTAGCTTGGGGGGATTCACTGAATGTTGCTCAGGCGTGAAATTCTCCAACCTTTTGTTAGGATGGTGTCACCACTAGCAGCAGTTAAAAATATCTGGATACTATTTTGCAAAATTTTCTCTCTTTTTATAAAGAGGAGAGAGAGAAAATGTTCACATTTCATTTTCTCTCTGAAAAATCTCTTAACTGAAATTCTAACTCTTATGTAGTTATACCATTATTTATTGCTGTTTTCTTGTTTTATGTGAGTTGCACTTAGAAGTCTTAAACTAAAGGGTGGCATATAAGTCTTTGGATAAAGAAATATGGTTATAAACAACAGAAACCGTGGGCGGTTGAAAGTAAGACATTAATCTCTTGGATGCTAGGAATGTGTAGCAGGATAGTGCATGTTGTATTAGAATTCTGTGCAACTGAATCTCACCATCATTTGATAACATCCCAGTAGGGCTAACCTTGCCTGCACCCAATGGGTGAACAACAACCTAAGCATACAGACTACAGGCATTTCTCCACATAATGCACCATGCTTGTAAGCATTTCTGTGAGTCTGCCTGCCTTCTCTTTATCAACAGTCTCACCAGCCTATGTGGGAAAGATACCATTGGAAACAGAGAGTGAGAAGAGCGAATATATTGGGAAAGCAGACACTAGGGAGAAGGCATTCACAAGTGTTCCTTGTCTCTTAAGTATCACAGTGAGTAAAAACTGCAACCAGACTGTTTAAGCCTGTGGGGGCTGAGTGCTTTTTTGACATCAGCTGCCAGTAAAGTGATTCCTCACCTCTACCCACCACTATTTCCATGACTACAAGCCTTAATTTGGTTAAGAAGAGAGGAAGGGAAGGTAGGTACATTAAGTAAAGGAGTAGAAAATACAGCAGACAGATGCTGATGTGCGAAGGCATAGACAGCTGTGGTAGGTAGATATGCAGGAAGGAGAGGTAATGAATTTGTAGCCTGGGATAATAGGACTGTCAGAATTTGGGCCCTAAGGGTCATTTTTCTTGGTAGAGGGGATAGCTATGTGCCCTACTTTATAAAGGACATCTGTTTGAAAGGCTGCTAGAGGATAGTTCTATATTTGAAAGAGTTAGAAATTCTTGAGCTTTAATTCCAGCACTGCTGGACCGTTTGGTGACTCCCAACTGCATAATTCTTCGATTCTATAAATCCTCTACTGGAAGAGCTGCCTAGTCCAAGACCAGTTAAAAGGTGTTAAAAGAAAACACCAGGGGCCTTGAAGCCACTTACCAACTGCTAGCACTTGCCTGGACATTTTTATGTCCACTGCCATTCCTCAAATTGTTTTTCCTTGAGATCTGATCTTTAAACCAGTGTTTGCAAGTCATTTCTCAGTGAATGACCTCCAACACACTCCCTTCCTAAAATGAGATCAGTGTCAGCTACTATTAATATGATTCTCTGAGGTGGCTCCAGCTCTAAGGAATTATTTTCCTTGGAATACTTGGGGGAGTGCCTTGTATTGTTTATCATATTAAGGAAGCAGGTAACAATTAGTCTTTTAAAGATGGTTTTGTCTGTAACCTCCTTCCACACATTATGACAATGTGAACGTTGGTGATCTTAGTTGCTCTTGCAGCTAATTGTTTTAATTTTGGAAATGTTTTTGAAATGTTGCAAGCTGCTTCAAATTAATTTTTTTAGACAGGCGGTGCAGAGTTCTTTTAATAAATAAGTGAATTAAAAATGCACAAAGCTGTCAAAACTCTCAGAAGACCAAGTAGGCTAAAAATTCTACACATGTAAAATAATTATTTTTCTTATTCTAGATACTAAAATAGAGCACAAATGTCCATGGAAATGCACAATAACAAGAAACTGTCTCATAAAGTTAATCTTGTACTTCTCTGTTAATTAAAAGAGCATGCATGCATGCCAGATGAAGGGAAAATGCAGTCGATCAACTGAGTGAATTTCTTTTTCAAGATATGTAGCTCTCACTTCTAAAATGGTAAGACTGAGAAACTGCATTTTTTTGCCTCTTAATCAGAGGTGAATATTTTTTAAAATGCAGATCTCACAGTCATCTTGTAACTTGGGGAAAGAAAAATCAAAGGGTTTTCAAGATCATTAAAATGCCATCTCTTATCCTTGGCCAGTAGGGAGAAAAAAATGCAGTTGAAAAGGATTTTCTTCTTTCTCCAAAACTTTTTGTAACCTTCCAAACAGAAATTTAATTGTATTTCTTTCTATTTTCTTTTTCTAAATTTATTATTTTGATACGTGCTATCTGCTGCAGCTAGACAGCTTGTTAATGATCACACCTAATGCCAGCCTACAGAAACTTTTATGGAGACTCTGTGGGGACGTAAATATTTTGCTGTAACTCTCAACTATCCCCAGACTCCAACTACTTTTCTATAGAGAAGAATGAAGCTCCAGTGAGTGTATTGCCAAAATCAATATTCAATCTGCCACTTTTACTTTATTAGCAGTCTAAGTGGGCCTGGATGCAGTACTAGGGTCGTGTGGGTTAGGGCTCTTGGCTGAATTATATGGAAACTATTCCTGTCACCTCTCTATTTTGCCATTTGGCTGGCCCAGAATGCATAAAGGGAAATGGCCTCCCAAATGTAGATTAAAGCCCTCAGCCTGCTTTATTTACAAATAACTAACAAACAGGGATCAAGTCTCTAATATGGTCTTTTAAAACAGAGTTTGGGATCAAATGATATTTTTGGCTCTCTAATGCCCTTCTCTTTCTCTTCTTGAATACGAGAATAAACATTCAGATAGTGGGATTGAACAGTGTGATCCACTGAAAGCAGTTGAATCACATATGCCTTATCCTCAAGCAGGGATGGGAACTCCTGGCCTATGGACCAAATGCAGCCCTTCTAGCATCTATCCAAAGCAAGGATCACATATATTGCTCTACCTACTTTTGGTCCTGCCCACCACTGGTATGTCTCAGCCACATTCCTACCCCGGTGAAATATGGTCCATTGTATTCATTACAGTGCATGTATAGTCTGTAATGACTTAGGCAGCAGTCATAACCTCTGGTAGCAGTGGTGGAGCAGTGTAGACCATGGGTAGGCAAACTAAGGCCCGGAGGCCAGATCTGGCCCAATCACCTTCTAAATCCGGCCTGCAGAAGGTCCAGGAATCAGCATATTTTTACATGAGTAGAACATGTCCTTTTATTTAAAATGCATCTCTGGGTTATCTGTGGGGCATAGGAATTCATTCATTTTTTCTCCTTCAAAATATAGTCCAGCCCCCCACAAGGTCTGAGGGACAGTGGACTGGCCCCCTGCTGAAAAAAATTGTTGGCCCCTGGTGTAGACCCTGCTAGATCTGGAGCCCTACTACTCACACCAGCCTCCATCTCTATTCTTCACTTCAGGGTTGGCCCAAGAATTTTTTCTGCCTTGCCTGAGACAAAGCAAAAGACAAGATGACAGCCCATTCCAGAAGGTGACTGGACTGCCAGCTGAATCTTCCTTTAACACTGGTGATGAGAGACAGCAGGCTAGTTGTGTGGATGTAGGGCAAGCCACATCCCAGTTCAAAGCTCTCTACTCCAACAGAAAGGTATAGCCTAGGGGCTCAGGAGGAAGAGTCAAGGGTCTTCCATCATTTCTCATTCTATACCACCCAGCATCTGCCGCCTAAGGCAGCTGCCTTACTTTGCCCCAAAGTACTTACTTTGCCCTGTCTCGCTTATCTGCTCATAGACTCCATTCGTAGGCTGGAAAACCACTTGAAATGCAAGCTAGGCTGAATGATTCCAGTCCATCACAATAACACAACAGCTACTGATAGGTTAAGGGGGCAAAAAGCCACGATAAGTGCAAAATCACCATCATCATGCACAAAAACACAATGAAAACATACAGATCTAAGAGTCATGATAATGCATGTACAACAAAATAGCCCCAATATTTAACAAGGAAAAATATTCTTGAATGGCGTAGCGAGGAATGTTCTAAGGCACAATGAGGAGCAAAACAAATTTCTGTGTGGCTTTGTAGATGAAAATCTATGTAGACTACTATGATTGCTTGCCCAGCCACAATAAAAGGATACTAATTTCACTGTCAGCAGCAATACATTCTTTCATTATTTAGATAAATGCACTTCTGTGCTGTATGTCTAACTCAATAATGCCGTGAACCTAAAAAAAGATGAAAAACTGGAAACTCTTCAAAAACATAAAAGTAATAAGATACAGCAGATGTACAATTCTTGTGACTGAGAAGCTTTGAGATGACTCCTAGCTGAAATGTGAGCAAATAGGCTGTGTGAAATCTGGGTTAAAAGTCTAAAAATTCATAAACTTGCAAATGAGAATAGCACTGGTATGCGAATTAATAGGGGAAAATGAAAAGCCTATTCTAATTATCACCTCTCTATTCTAATCGTCTCTGGCTGCCTCATTTTAATCACTCCCTATTTTTAAAATCTATCTTTTGATCATCTAAGCAATATTTTTGCCCTCTGATTACTTTCCCTTTCCTCTTCCTCTGCAGGCAGTCTAACAATCTTACCAACTAATTCTCTATTATTTTTTTTAATACAGATAATATATATAGTTCCCCCTCCCCTTTGCCTCTTTCTCTTTCATCTCCATCACATTGGCTCTTCCATTGTATTTGTTCCATCTAACCCTTATCTTCCATAGCCCAAGGCAAGCCTCATAGTCAAAATGTCACCTTTAATCTACTTTTTCCATCTTTGGAACTTATTTGCATAGCCATTTGTGTGTGTGTGTGTGTGTTTCGTTATACTATTTAGCAGTCACAGCACAACTTGTGAGCTTGGTTTAAGCTGCAACACCATCAAATGTGAGCACTGCTAGGTAGCAGGTTTTGTGCCGAATGCCATGCAGAATAAAATCACAGCGATACCGTGAAATAATTAGGGCTGCGCTGAAACAGGGTGTGTCTTTTTGAAAACTCTTTGGGCATTTTTGGGTTTGGGGTGTGGAGAGGTAAGACGCACTTTGAAAGGGTAAAAAGTTGTGCCTTCAGAGTGAGGGCAATGTGATGCAGGATGTATTGCTCTTATTCAGAAATGGCTTTGCTTTCCTTCAGTGGGAACATCATAGGGACAATATCATAAAATTGGATTGGTGATGTATATCATTGTTACATCATAGCACATTCTTCAGGCTCTATGACTATGAGAGGAAACAGCATTATAAAAGGGATGTGGGATTGCACTTTTAGCCTCACCCCTATCACCACATGACTCCTCCCGACATCCCTATGTTCTGTGTAACTTTTGCAGTGGAAAGCAGTGGTGTGAGACAAAAACACATTTGAGATTCTCATGTGGCATTACTGTTTCCTCTGGCTCCAACAGAATCTCACTCCTGATAATGGAAGTTGCGTGCGCATGACATTAGCCACAAGTCACATCTGTCCTGTAATTCCTGAGAAATACTACTGTTCAATGTGGTTTCCTTCAAAGCAGCTTCCATCCAAATCAAAAACATAAGCCACAGTTTTGTTTTATATAATTTTAATTAAATTTTCCGTTTTACAATTCAGAATATTCATTCATACAACCTTAAAATATCAGTGACTTCCTTTCTTCTCTTTCCATGGTTCATTTTGCATAGCATAAATCCCTGCATATTTTATAGAAACTAAACCATTCAGTATTCCATTATTACATCAAAACTTATTTACACTGTTGAATTCATCTTAACGCTGCCAACGTTTTCTAAGTGTACACAATTCCCCCCCTTATGTTCAGTAAACATTTTCCAATCTTCTTTAAATGAATGTTCTTCTTGTTCTCTTATTCTATTCGTTAGATCCACAAGCTGCATATATTCCATCAGTTTAAGTTGCCATTCTACTTTGGTTGGGACCTCACTCATTTTTCATTAAAAAACATAAGCTACAGTTAAACTGAGGCTTGTACATTTCAGAAATTCATTGCACATTTACAGGTGACATGTGCAGATATTGGCTTCATTGGCTAGGAGTTGGGGAGTGGTGCAGGCAATGGAAAACAAACCAGGGAATGCACAATCTTGCCGCCTTTTGGGTGTGTACAGAAGGGAAAAAATGGGACTTGAAGTGTGGTGGAGAGAAACAATATTGCAGTGTTTTAAGCCACTAAGGTGTACGTTGCCTGAGTATGTACTTTCCCCCATTTTCACTGTGTTTCAAGCCAATGTGCAAAGCCCTTAAGCTTTCCTTGACAAATGTACTCTTCTATACAACTGCACGGCATCATTATTCACAGGAGCGTGGTTTATTTTTTTATTTTTTTTGGCCTTTAAAAGGACATAACCATGTAAAATTGAGAAGATGGTGTAAAGTACAAATCCCCTTTATTTTTTTGCAGGAAATGTAATAGCCTATTACATGAGATTTATGAAATTATAATCACTCAAAAGAAACTGTTCATCATGATACATCGATGCTTTTACTGCTGCTGAATAAAGACTAATGTTTTAATGCCAATGAAATAATCCATCTATAATTCATTCTTACACTGAATATCTGTAGTTTTTGTCATTACTCTTATTCAAGCATGGATATAATTAAAGATGGGCCAAATTGCTTAAAAATAATTTGAATGCAGATTAACCAGGATGATGCTGACAAGTTCAAGTCTTTTTTTATTTTTAAATTTGACACATTAGGATGTGACATTATAGTGCCTCTTCTTTTTTAATTAGGATCACAGTTAATTTTGATAGAGGCTGGATTGTCCTGACTTATTTTGAAAGCATTTTTGGAAACCAGCAGTCTTGGAAACCGGTAACTTGTTTTTGCTGTGATACACTTCCTTTTTAAATAATTTGGTATTCAGAGAATTGCCAAATAGTCCCAGGAGACAATCTCATTGTCCTTGCTTTTGAAATACCGTATTGGCCTGAATATAAGCCTTGCTCCCCCCCCCCCATTCCAACTGTGAAAAGTTAAATTGCAGCTTGTATTTGTGACCTGGTATGCAGCCAGGAGCACAGGGCCAACAGCGCCAGGAGCATGGAAAAGCGGCACCTGTGCATAGTCCCCCATCCTTTGTCCAGAAGCCGAGAAGGGAGAGAGGGAGGAAGGGGAAAGGCTGCCAGAAACGCAGCACGGCTCCCCCCCCCAGTATGTAGCCAGGAGCAGTGAGGAATGGAGAGGCTTATATTAGGGTATTTTTTTTTCTTTGTTTCCTTCTCCCCCCTCCAATTTTAAAGGTGCGACTTATATTTGGGTGTGGCTTATATTCAGGCCAATATGGTAAGTGACAACATCTAGGCTGTGACGATCCCTGCACCTGACCCATCTACCTGAGTGGTCATTATGTTTTAGACAAGCTTCAGCTGTGGATGGGGTCACTTTGGTGAGAGCACAGCAGCAGGAGGAGACTAGCAGACTAGACTAGCCCAGGTAACTGCCATTGTTCACACCAAAATGATGATGCTCTTGCCAAAAGCAGCAGTGGTCCATTGTTCATCAACATCCAGAAAATGTGGACTGTGATGGAGGGAGGAAGACAGAACATTATCCCTGTTTCAGCACGTGTAGTGTGTATACATATGATATTTAAGTAAACAGGAAAGGCCAAGAAAAGGCCAAGATTCCAAAACTTTCTATCCACAGGGCAGACATGAAGACAGCTGAACATTATTGAGGTCCACAAGCCATATTATGGTGGCAGGTAGAGGCTTGGCCTAATCAGCTGACAATCACTAACAAAGTTTCTATTGATATCAGATGTTGCTTCAGAAATGGCTATATCCTTTGCTACAGCACTTTCCTTGTGACCAGTGCTTTTTCTGGGGGGATGCAGGGGTACGGATACCCCTAAACATTTTGTGAATCTAAGTTTGGCCTCATTGAGGGGAAGTATTTCAGTATTAGGAAAATGAGAGTACCCCCACACATTTTTTTAAAGAAAAAAAGCACTGCTTGTGACAGTTCATAAAGCTTTACATAAATTCTAACTTTATATAAATTGTCTCACTCGTATATTCTGTCTCTAGGAAGACATGCAACCTGATCCTATGCACATTCCATAAAGATGTGTATTCACCAAATTCAACATGCAGGTTCCATGTAGAGTGGCTAGGACTGCAAACTAAGCCTATGCGCCAATACTTGGGAATAATTCCAGTTGAATTCATCAGTCTTTATGTGAGTAAACATGCATAGGGAAAGGTTGCAGCTTTCTCTAAAACACAAAGCTTGATCATTACTTAGTGTGACATTTATTCATTCGTGCATGGACCCACATTTTCACTTTTGCTCCATCTTCCAACTAGCTTTGGTTTCTTCTCCATATGCAGAATTTATTATACTTCATATTCATCTAGTTACTTCTCTCATCTTCTTGCTTAAGACTTATTTACTGGAACACATAAAACTGTGTAAAGAAGGTGACCTCCCCTTTTATTGTAGCCCTTTCCTTTGATTTCAGATTTAATTCCCAATAAGTTTCTAATTGATTCTGAAGAGGTTATATAATGATAGCTGGAGAATGGAGTCAATACACCAATCCCCAGAAGGCTCTAATTTATTTTGAGGCTCAGAACAGAGATGTCCAGGGTGAGAACAAGTGTCTTTTATTAAGCCACATAACCAACAAATGTCAAACACTAGCACAGGCTATCATAAAGGCATTCCCAAAGCAATAGAAGTTACAATTACTGGCACAGTAAATCAAAGCAAGGAGCAAGCAACAGATAAAGAATAGAGTCCAAAACATAAGCGAAAAGGTGACATTCCAGGCGTGAGGAAACGTTTGCAGCCTAAACATTGCATTTCCATTCGGGCAACCTTCTGGGTGTCATATGCGAGGGCTGAGCAGGGCCAGAGGCAAAAATCATTAGTGATTCTAGGATGATCAGTGAAGGGTGTGGCCTGAGAACAATCACAAGGACCAGACAAATAGGCCTAAAGGGCTCCATTCGAGGTTCCCCACCTCTGCCATAGCGAATGGATGCCACTGATCATCCAGCAGCAGTGGCAGCCCTTCAAAATTTAGACAGTTCAAAACTATGTCCAAAGACTCTGCAAGACAGTGTCATTACAGTTGGGGTGTTGGCTTCTCAAGCTGAGAGAAAATGGTTTTGTATACAAAGGTGGGATTTGAAGCAAGGATTTCCTGACTCATAGTTCATTCACTTAGCCATCACTGTATACTAGTTGCCTCTATATCTTCCAGTAAGTGTTCTGGTGATAGCCATCCCTATAAATACTCTTTGAGCTAGTTAAAATGAGTAACAGTAGCAGAAGATGCTAGATTAGATTTCACCTGATGAATTGCAGAGACCTGCTTCTGAAAGCTGTGGAGATGCATTTCTAACACATCACTGTGGAAACATGACAGATGCAGTTTATTGCATTTATTTTATGTAGATCATGTCTATCCTGCCTTTCTGCAACAAAAATGTACTCAAGGCAGCTCACAATGACAATCACAGTAGCATTTGCCCATCATTTATTACAGGCTCATTCCAAAACTTGTGTGAATATACAAACATAAAAAGTTAGCTAACCTAGAGGTTTCAATATTTATTATATCAAACCAAGAAGACAGGTGTCTGTAAGCATTGCCAAGACTCTTTTCGATTTTGTTGAGAGAGACAATTGCTCTAAATAAGGGATATTGAAATAACAAAACCTAATATCTGAATATTTTGCCTCATGGTGTGTGTGTGTGTGTGTGTGTGTGTGTGTGTGAAATTCATTGTAACAGGTTTCACTTCTCTCTACTGTTGCCATAAATTATAAACAAATCAATTATGTATTTTGACCCATAAATAAAGTTCCTAATCAAGATATGAATTCCTTTCAAGTTAGGGAATAAAGAAAAACAGAACATATGAGCAATAACTGAGGAAAATCTTCAAAAATATGTAAAGCTTATATGTTTCAATCCAGGAAAGGGTAAAAACTGAAAGATTGTGTTTACAGTGCTGTGTTTCCCAAAGAACACCAAGTGGATTCATATATCATTTACTAAGTGGCAATTTACACAGTATGTATGCAATCAAATGGAAATCTGTTCTTCTGGAACCCCATGCCAAATTTGGAGAAAAACATTATCACATGCCTGTGCCTAATTTGAAAGCAGGAGCAGCAGGGAAGTATTACAGTCCCATCACCTAGCAAAACCACTGGCTGCATGCACATCATGGTAAAAAATATTGTTTGGTAAATGGATGTCTGTTGCTTTTGAATTATGGTGCTGGAGGAGATTCTTGAGAGTCCCATGGACTGCAAGAAGATCAAACCTTTTCATTTTTCAGGAAATCAGCCCTGAGTGCTCACTGGAAGGACAGATCGTGAAGCTGAGGCTCCAATACTTTGGCCACCTCATGAGAAGACAAGACTCCCTGGAAAAGACCCTGATGTTGGGAAAGATGGAGGGCACAAGGAGAAGGGGACGACAGAGGACGAGATGGTTGGACAGTGTTCTTGAACATGAGTTTGACCAAACTGCGGGAGGCAGTGGAAGACAGGCGTGCCTGGTGTTCTCTGGTCCATGGGGTCACGAAAAGTCGGACACGGCTAAACAACAACAACAACAACAACAACAACAACAACAAATGACTGTAGTACCTGATTCATCCACACAGCTTGTGTATTGCAATTCGTAGCCTAGGCTTCCCTGAGCAGTAGAGGTACCAAAGAAGGACTTCATTGTGGGATGGGGGACAGGCTCTTACCAGACACAATCCAAGGCAGTTTAATGTCTGACATGCACACCCCACCCAAGGGGTATACCTATTTTGTAAAAGTATGCCAATGAACTAAATGTCTGACTGTTTGCTAACCTTTAATGTCAAAGTTTGCCAGCTGAGATGGGCCAACTTGTCCTGCCTTGTGCTATCACTTACAGTTGTTTCTACCACACTGAGGATAGCTGCTTTCTGTGTCAAAACCGTGCGGTAACTGGACTGGGATGGGCGATGTTCCTTTTTAAATAGATAACTGTAAAAACCTATGAAATTAATATTACCGACATAACCTATTTATTCTTTTTAATATATTTTAATATTCACCTTTTCACCCAGACAACTCAAGACAGGACCTATGCCCCTCATTTTATTCTTGCAACAAACTTGTGAGCTGCCACAAACTTGTGAGCTGCCACATTCATACCATACACCATATAATGCCACTTTGAACAGTTCTGGCTTCCCTTCCCCTAAAGTATACTGGGAGCTGTTGCTTGCTGAGGGCGCTGAAACTTTGTATGAGATCCCTAATCCTCTCACAGAGCTACAATTTTCAGAGTGGTTGAAAAATCAGTCCCTCTTTCTAGGGAACTCTGTGAACTGTAGCACTTTGAGTGGGACAGCAGTCTCCTAACAACTCACATCATCTTAACAAATTACAGCTCCCTCTTTTTTGGAGGGGACTGTTTAATGGTGCTTTAAATGAGTGATGTGAATGTGGCTAGACAGACAGACAAACAGACTCATTCACTCAAGATCACCCAGTGAGCTTTGTGGCAGAGCAGAGATCTGAACCTTGGTTTTGCCAGTCCCAGGCCTTAACTCTCTAAACATTACACACATTCACTTTAGTACAGTGATGGCCAAACTTGGCCCTCCAGCTGTTTTGGGACTACAACTCCCATCATTCCTAGCTAACAGGACCAGTGGTCAGGGATGATGGGAATTGTAGTCCCAAAACAGCTGTAGTCCCAAAGCCATCACTGCTTTAGTAAGTCAGGTTTGCCCCTTAGGGTTAATGTTCTGGCTACGGTTTCTTGATAATTCTCATATTCAACATTTGTTTATAAAGATATGATTTTCTGAAGATTTGAAAATGTGTTAGTGAGGGAGGTGATGGGAGTGTAGTTGAGAAATACAAACACCTTGATTGAGTTGACTTTGGAATTAAAGGGAGTTGTTGCAGACTCATTTTTATTTCTTTACACCACCGACTCCCTCTCTCTTTCTACCAGTGTGTCATATACTGTAATGCTTTAATCAGTCATGCCATCACCCTCTCTCAAAGAGTAAGTCAATACTCAGCCCTGAACCAACTGTGTTTTCTTGCAGTGTTATCCTTAGGTGTGCTGAGAAACTGCAATTAAATCAAATGGCTTGGCTCAAAGTCCCTGTGAAGAAAGGCTAAGAACAAGGGTGGGAATTCCCAGGAATGGAAGCGGATCGTTATATAACTCTAAGAAGTGTGATTTAATCAGAACTAATAACGGCTTCTCAATGGGCCTCTGGCAGTCTTTTGTGATAACTTTTAAGAAGTTGGAACTTTCTGCTTTAAACTTCCACACATGCTGATCGGTATACTTGTTATAATACAGAAGAATCCACCAGGATAGAGGAACTCAGAAATTAGAAGACTATTTTAAACTAAATACACATTGAACAATAGGCATGGTACAAAAAATGTTAAGTAGCATAAGTATTGAAGTCTGCTTCAATTTTATTACATAGGTATTGCATTATTTCTCATAGACAAAGGACAGGTTTCTTAATTGCCCTAATTATCTCTTTCTAGGCATCAAACCCATAATAGTTTCAATAGCTATATTGTTGGACTATCATGTTAACAGACTACAACTCCCATCACCCTATAACATTTGTCTTGCTGGCTGGAGTTGATGGGAGTTAAACAGGGCCAGGGATATTGTAGTTGTGCGAGTCAAAATTTGCTTTCTCATGGGATTTTGTTCTAGTCACAAGAGTATGTACTGAGGTTTGACCAATGGGGTAGTATACCACACTAATAGTATGGTAACTATTTCATTACTAGACCTTCCTGCATCAGTATGACATAAGAAATCCTAGGTAAGATGGAAGGAACTCTGACCACCACCAGCCCTACAGGAGTGGTTGACTCGCATGGGAAGCCTTTCCACTGAAATACAAATAGTAGTTTCAGAGAAGAGAGAGACAAGAGCAACATCTACCCATCGTGCTTGTATCCTCCTTTCCTGCTTAAAGTTCATAAAATGTACATGGGTATTGGCATATATTCTCATCACAATAACCCTGTAAGGTGGGCTAAATAGACAAAAAGCCAATAATCTGGTCACCTTCATTAGAAAAAAAAATCAGCTAAATTAAGAATCTATGTTTATTGCGTAAGTTATCATGAATTTGGAACATAGAAAATTGGCTTATACCTGAGCAATACATTGAAACACTGGAGCTTCCCAAGGAGAGTCTCTCCTGGCTATACCTGGGAGATACTGGAGAATGAGCCTGGGATGTTCCCCTGGCAAAGATGCTTATAGTACTGAACTATGGCCCTTCCCCTTCAAAGTGATAGTAGCAAATTATGTTGCAACAGTGCAACAGAAGATTATCAGCAATTTCTCAGGAACAAATATAGATAGAGAAGGAAGATAATTTTCTTATTCTGCACTCCTAAAGGCAGGGTGACAGGAGGCTCACCAATGTCCTTCCAGACTCCTGTTTGTGAGTTAGAAGTAAGGGTGGATCAGAGCTTCTGGGGTTATTTTATGGAAGAGAAATCAGCTGCACCAACTGGGACTCCCACGGTTTTCTTCCAGTTGTGTAGAGGTCCTGTGAAGACTGTGGACATTTTGATGTCCTCCTTCTGGCCCTCCCCTAGCATATTTTGTTTTCAGCCCCGCTGACATTGGAGCTTCATGGCAAGGGGAAGGGGCATCTGAGATTAGACCTCCCTCTTTGAAGTCAAAACTCTTTCTCCGCCCTCTCGGCCTTCCCATGGGATTCTGTTTTAGGTTGATGGGATTGCAGAGAGTTACTAGAGTTTGAAAACAAAGCTAAGTTTGTCAAACAATAGGCATCTTCTCCATATCCATATGCAGTCCCTTTGGTATCCCCTCTTAAAGCCTCTGAAATATGTTGTAAACTAGAAACATAAAGTTCAGTCCCATGTTTTGTGATATGTATATACATCTTAACATCCTAAGAACTATTATGTTATCTATATATTTTTAAAAATAGACTTTTTAAAGGCTAAAGATATTGGCACCTTTAACTGAAAGATCAAGCAACGGGGGCTGGGGGAGGAACCATGTTAAGGAAAGATTAAAAGTGATCCTAGCAACAGAGAGAATTTAGAAGATTAAATCCTAAATAGAGGCTGATAAGATAAAAGGGGGGGGTGACAAAGAGACATCAAAAACTATGACAGCAAAGATAGAAAGGAAAACAGAGGCAAGGATTAAATGAACAACTAGTGTGAAAGAAGCCTTTTCAGCTGATGTGTGTGGAGTGAGAGAGGATTGGAGGATGGAAGCTAATAACAAAAAAGACGATCAAAGGAAACTATAGTAGGTGTATACAAGACATGAAAGAGAAAATCACCATCTAAATCCTATCAAAACAGGAAACCTCATTTTTCAAACAATCATAGCAAATTATATACATGTGCCATCAAATGAGCATAAAATAATTACTCTATAATTTAGAATGCATGCTACTTAACAGCTATGCGCCTTGGGACATGTAGTGTAAATTACAGTTTTCACAACAGAATGTCATTAAAGCTATCAAAAGACTAACTGGTTTATTGTGGCATAAGCTTTTCAATGGCAGCCAACAATTTCATTAGACGCATGAATTGGTCTGAGAGGCTGCTGGGTCACAGGTGTTGAAGTACAATGGAGGATGAATCAAATCAGGTGAGTAGCAGTACGAATATATATTTCCTAGGAGCAGTTGGCTGAGGAAAATAAACATTTGCAAATATTCTAACATCTGAGTAAAGAAAGCTCTCAGCTATGGAATCCACCTTCCATAATGGAAATGGAAAGTCAGGTGGAGTTTTGGAAATTCGTCACACAAGCCAAGGACTGGACTGAGAAGTTGAATAAGAAGAGGTCTGAGGGATGGGTGGAAAGCTAAGGGTAGAGCTCTGCAGTGGGGTTCAGTAATCCAGGGGTCTAGTTCCATTGGCCTAATTCTAAGGGTTGTAACTGAGTGGTAGAGCATCTGCTATGCATGCAGAAGGTCCCAGGTTCAATCCTCAGAATCTCCAGGTAGAGTTTGGGAATCTTCCCTGCCTGACATCCTGGAAAACCGTTGTCAATAGTCTGACTTGGTGAAGCAACTTCCTGTGTTCCTGTATGTGGCTCTCAATAGTCTGACTTGGTGGAGCAACTTCCTGTGTTCCTGTATGTGGCTCTCAATAGTCTGACTTGGTGGAGCAACTTCCTGTGTTCCTGTATGTGGCTCTCAGCTAGAGGTGCGAGGATCTGTCAATTTGAGTTTCTCTCAGTTTCTCCAGCCCTAAGTTCAAGCCCTCCACATTTCCACCACTGGTTTGCAATTTGTTTTTATTTGTGTGAATTTCTTCTTTAAAATCTCTCACCTTTCCATGTGAGTTTGCCTAATGTACACATATTTTCAAAGTATTTTTCCTTATACACTAACCTATGCATTTTTGTGCACGCTTTACCCCAGTGTGTGTGTGTGTGTGTTTAGAGAGAGGGAGGGTGATAAAGAGATAGAAGGATTTCTTTGAATGCAAAGTGGAGCAGGAGGAGGCGAAACAGACAGAAGATGAGAGTTGCCAAAACAAAATGAATTAATTCAAAATATGTAAACATGAGATCCTTCAGTTTAATTCACAAGTCATACTAAAGGTGATGGTGAACTGGGCTTGAAGTTTTTCTTATCAACAGATATCCTGAACTAAATGACACACATTTGGGTTAGGAAGAAGGCAGGGGTCACCAACAAGGCACCTCAGGTGCCATTGTCCCACCAGAAACCGCCATGGAGTTTCTGAAAGGTCTTGGTGTATATCCCCTCAAAAATCCACAATGCAGGAGGGGCTGTTTGCTCTTCCTGCCTAGTTCCTGTCTGCACTGCTTCAGCCTGTTCTGAATGGAACATGCTCCTTAAACATCTGCACATTTCACTGGATGCTTGGATTGGACACCATTTCCCCCTGTCTATTATGCTGTGCTTTTGAATGTGGCTGCTATTTTGTGCTGTGTATTTATTTATGTATTGTTATTAAATTAAATTTATACCCTGCCCTTGGCAGAGGAGCAAAAGTCCAAACAACAAAACAATTCAAACACCTGAAAACATTCTAAGCCACATAACTCATGACAGCCATTTTGTGGCTGGTCCTTTTCTCAAAATTCTGAACTGGTTCACTGGGCCCAGAAGTTTGACAACCCCTGGGATAAGGGTTTCTGAAGGCCATTATATCCAGGCACAGATAATACCAAACTTTTTTAGATGAATCATTTATCTGGGATGTTGAAGGAGCCACATCTGAATTGACGAAAGCACGAGATGAGAAGAAAGTGCCAATGAAACAGAAAGGGCATAGCATTGAGTAGGATATTAAGAATGACTTCTTAATTTGAGTTCAAGAAGGAAGATGACAGAAAGCTGAGATCCAGTCAGTCAGTAGTCACAAGACTGATGAATCCCAATAAGCAGTGTTCCAGACAGAATAAATGAGAAGCACCATTACTTACTTAGCAGTTGTAAATAAGCCCTGCTTCTTAAACAGATTAGATTTCAGTGACAAGAATGCACATTTGCACTTACTCAAGAACAAACATGATTTATGCTTCATTACGCGTTCGAACAGGGATTTATATTAGCACTTCCAACAATGTTTTTACACATTACACCATCAATTACAAACATTAATTCTCACTTTCTCGTCGTCGTGCTAAATGACATTAAAAATAGTTCTCTGAAAATCAGTGTGTGTGTGTGTATAAGTTCAGGCACCAAACATGGGTGTTTTTTTATTTCTTGTATCATTTCTATTGTTCCATTTCTATTGCAATACCAAGCAACTGTCTACAAGTACTGAAAACATAAAATTGATTGCTTGGTTTTACCTGAGAGCTGATGAACACTATAATTTTGCTTTCTGAAGCTGCCTGCAGTGGTTCCATGTTTCTGATGAACAGGCTGACCTGCCTGACACGTAGGAGATACCTCTGTTTTATCACCATTCAACCCACATTGAGAAGGTCTGTAGTAACAAACACATTTCTGTTTGCTGCAAGCGATTCTGATGGCCGCTTTGCCATGAGCAAGGAGCTTCCAAAATGTAGTCAACAAAATCACTACATCCAGCAGAATATATTGGTCTGAATTCTTAATTCAGATGCAAACCCTAACAATTTAGGGTGCAGTTCAGATCTCATTTGCATCAAGCTGGGAGTGGTGGTTTGAGATGCTGGAGGCCTCCTTCTGCCCAGCTTTGCTGGCCTTTGCAAGCCTCTTCATGTGAAGTAATGTCAACATCACTCTGCCCCGTCAGACAGTGGCTGAAGCTTGGATTGAGCCTACAGGCTGCAATTTTATACCCAGTTACCTGAGGGTAAGCTCCACTGAACTCAGAGGGACTTAATTCTCAGTAGATATGTATGGGATTGCACTGTCAGTTGTGTCAAATGGCACAATCCAGAAATGCATTGCACATGTGAATAATGGTAAAAGTAACTAATAATAATAATAATCTCTGAAAACAGATGGTCAGAGCTGTGCTTTCGACACCCACTTAAGCCGAATCATTCATTTGTACCAATTTTCTGTAGCCCTTAGCTTTCAGTTATGCTATATATTTCAGTGATTCATATTCTTAGGTATCTAGTGTAATACCAAAATCTACAGAAACAACTAGATATATATTTAATAAACACAAGTGCTGGCATTTTTAATAGCCTGCCCCATGAATGACGCACATGCTGAGCTAGGTTACTCTTTTATCTAAGTAACAGGGAAACTTAACAATGCTTCCCTCCTGCCTAACAGAAAAATCAATGTGTTTGTTAATACCCATTTCTCAGAACTCAGTAGGATATCTGACTACTGCACAAGTTTTTGAAATGTACAATCAAGTGAGGGGGCAGAGAAAGAGGATGACAGTTGCGCCCTGAACAAACAAACAAGTGAATGAATGAATGAATAGTACAGTAGAAAACAAAAAGTGCCTTTTCATGTGGCACACACCTGAATCTTTGGAAGAATAGAGACCAAATAATAGATACTTGTGCACTATGAGTATGGTTGTTCTTCAACAGCTTCCAATTTGTTAATGGAGGTATATACAAGGAAACACTAATTCACATACACTAACACTAAGTCATAATACAACACTACCTGCTTGTTATGAGGTGGAGATCAGCGTGAAACTATTACAGTGTTTCTAAAGCATCTGCACTAGTTAGTAGTTTGCTTCTTGTCACTCAAAGTGTAAGTTTTGACCTTTAGTTTTGACCTCTCATCATTGCAGGGAATGCTTTCTTCCATAATCTGTTTTTTTATATAAAAATAATTTTTATTAAGCGACCAATCACATCAAATCAAACCAAATTACATAAATCACAAATTACAAAGCCGAATTTTAAATTTTTGTTGGGGGTACCCATATTTCAAGTTCCGAAGGGAATCCAATCATCTTCTTGCTGCTGCTTTAATGTCCACAAATCTGTCCATATGATGTTTATAATGCTATCCAGTCCTTTCTTATTGTTTTCCACATCTCTTCTTGTTATTCTCATATATTTTTCCTTTCTCTTTGTGACCTCTGATGCTCTCCAAAGCGGGTTAAGAGAAATTGTAATCCTGTGTGGATATTTTATTCATCCAAGAACCATATTCAGACGGTTTCATATATCATCACTTCCATAAATAAAAACAGTCTTACCGTCGTTAATCTTCACAGGTCTGCTGCCTTTCTCCAACCTCTGAGGAGGTTCGCCAGGAATGCAGTCCGAAAACAAATCCATTCCTCCTCCCGGTTGTAAATCCTTCGACAAAGCCTGCCAACATGGCGACTGTTTTTATTGCTGCGTCATTCCCAAAGCTCTTGCTCTTTACTCAATCTCCATAAAACATACCTTTGGTTAAAGTTCATTTCCACACGGTCCTTAAATATCCTGGTTAGGTCAATTAACCGACGGTTCCAGCATGAGGAGGGGTTCTTGGTTAATCACATAGAAGAAAAGAAGAAAAGTCCCCCCCCATCCAGTCCCACTGCCGACATACCCAGCCTTTGATGTACCTTCTCCATGAAATATTCCTGTTGATCCAACCCGTTGCTCTTCTTTCACAGAGGTCCCTTCAATTAGCAGTCTTTGCTCCCCTTCTTCACTTGAAATATGTGCATTTGCTTCTTTCTAATTATTTATTTCAAATTGCTGCAGCTAGTGCACGATCAGAGACAGCGTCCAGGAGAGCCGGAGTCCACACGAGGGCATTCTCCCTAGTGCCCTCACCCCCTTCTTTCGAATCCGGGGGTGATTTATGGGCACAGCAGGCAAGGGCAGTGTTCCCTATTCCCTTGGGGCAACAAGGGAGGCTGCCTTCTCCCATAACAGCCTCTTAATTACCTCGTGTGGGCCGGAGAGATGGTATTGTCGGCCATCTTCCAATGCGCCCCTAGTGGCCCCCCTTTCTTTCATAATCTGAATGAGCTGCCAACTCTTTAAGATGTACTGAATTTCATTTTTGTTTTTCTGAACTTTAATCCCATATGTTGCTTTAAGTCTTAAAAATTGAAAACGAAGAACACATCATTAATAATATTTATGTGGAAGCAATTATTATTATGAGGGTGAGGATTTGTTTGGGCTGTTTTTGTTTGCTTGTTTGTTTTAGAATTTCCACCCAAAGGAAGACCTTTGTCATTCATTCATTCATGCAATATTGTCCTCTCTGACTAATGTTCAGGATTTCAGGCAGGCAACTCTCCTGACCCTCTGTGGAGATAACAGGGATTGAGCCTGATAAATGCTCTGTCCCTGAGCTGTGGAACTTATCTTTTATATTTTAATTCTACCATGTCTTCATTAATTGGAAGTATTATTATATATATATATTGCACGTGTTTTAAAACTGTTTTGTATTATTACACTATTGCACTTGGGGGGGCAAAATTCAAACAGTTTTATTGTCTATGAATCAAAGTTTACTTTCAGTTTGGGATGGACAACATTTGCCTGATGCAGCATGCAGCTGCCCAATAAGGAGGAAGGAGGAGGTCAATGAGTATGAAGCCAATCAGGAGGGTGCCAGGGGGCCAAGCAGAGGGCAGAGACCTGGGCAGGAACCAGGACTGCCTCCCTCCTTTAAAGGCAGGAGCGATGCCCAGGGCCAGGCCTCCTTCCCTCATGGAGTCAATTGTCACTGGATTGCCTACCCCTTTGCCCTTTTAGATGTGTATGTGTGTTTCAGCCCAGTGGTGAGTGGTCTGAACTGTGGAAGGACATTGCTATGGATTACTCAATCACCATATTTGGGGCCAAGGAGGATTTTTTCCCTGCAGACAAATTGGCCAACCTGCAGGTTTTTGCCTGTCTCATAGCAAATGTCACAACTTTGGTGGTTAAGGCACTGGTTGGCATCACTCCCAGGTAAGTAGGGTTAGGGTTGCTATGATATTCCCCCTTTCAATTTATTTGCCACTGTTCAGGCTCCAAAAAACATATGACATGTGTGAATTCTATCTATGCATTTTGGTTCAGTGGAAGACATTTTTTTGAAAATGGGCTTTCTACATTTCCATATGGCTCCACTAACAACGTGCTGTGTTTTTTTACTCCACAACTCACATTCCCATTTCAGCCAACATGGTGCACTTGCCAAAATGTCAAGACTCATTTTATCTCTTGAAAGACTTTTTTTTAAAGCTCCCATTGTGTGTCTACCGGTATATATCTCCTTATTTCACTTCTGTGAGTCTTATGGTTAGAAAAGTCTCAACCATCCTTCATGTGGTCAAATGATTTCTGTAATATTGACTTTGCAAAATGTCATAATTAACTTGGATATTTGTTTTAATACTAAAGAAAACTACTTTGATATATCTATTGTTTTACTACTTGAAAAGCTCCTCATTTCCGAATACCTATATTTACTACCAAGTTTCAATAAATTATTAAGCTAAATATGCTTCTAAATTAATGGGGACAGGTATTGTCCCCAAAACTCTGTGATCATAATGTTACTGTTTTTTCTCTCTCTAACACTGTAAGACATATATCAATGAAAGTCCTGATCAAACAATTCTACAACATAAGCATTTTCAGGTAGACCAGAGATGGGGAACTTATGACCATTCAGATGTTGCTGGAGTCCAACTCCCATCCCCCCTAACTGTTGGCAGGGACTGATGGGAGTTGGAGGCTAACAATATCTAGAAGGCCACAGGTTTCCCATCCCTGAAGTATACCATCTTTTAGGCTGGGTTAACATATGGAAATTCAATGCCCACATGTGTTTGCTCCTTAACTTCACCTGTGCAACCAAACAGATGGCCAGTGCTGTGAGCCGTAGAAGTATAACTATCCTGTACAAGGCTTGGGAGAAGAGATGTCTTACCAGACTCCCTTAACAGTCAATCATCAGCACTGAGAGCACCAACCACAAAGTACTACAGTTGCAAAAATTCTGCTTTATATGAATATCTCTGTGGAACATCCAGGTCCAGTCCCCAGCTGATAAGGACCCTGTCTGAAATCCCGGAGAACTGCAACCAGTCTTGGTAGACAATATTCAGCTAGATGGACCAATGGTCTGACTCAGTATAAAGCAGTTTTGTATACCTCAGGATCCCAGAAATTTCATTCTAAAAACAGAGAAGTGAAACTCATGTGGAGAAACTTTAGAAGCTTGGGGAGGTGATATGAGTGCATCTGGCAGTCTTTCATGATAACTCATTCAAGTTTTTAAATATATATTAATATTTTATTGAAAAGTTTTCAATTAAAAACTCATTCAAGTATTGATTCAAGGAGAATCTTAGACCTTTGCTTACTTGGTTGCCCCATGTCTCCTTTTCACTCATGGTCTCCTGACCATTTGGCAGTGACAACTTGTTTTAAGAATTTGGTCTGGGATATAGAGATTAATTTTGGTAGGACTTTTGTTCAGAGAACCTTCCTAGTTGTGAAGTTCTCACGAACTTTTCTAACTATTGCTAGTCTGATATGAGCGCTCTCTCTCTCTCTCTCTCTCTCACACACACATGCACATAAGCAGTGTTTCATTCTTGATGAATTGCACAGCAATTCTGAAGCACATCTAGGAACATCTGCTTTTGAGAAACAGACATTTGGGTAGGTAAAGTACACTTTAATTTCCATATTAACTCATGTGGAAGTATTTTCAAATGATGACAGAATGATAAGACAACATTCTGAGCTTGTGTGTGCATGGATCTGTCTTTGTACAGATAATGCTCACTGTACTCCAACTGAATAATGTCATCATTTTGAGATGTTTCCACATGACTTAGTACTATAAAAAGCATATTTACAAAATGGGGTTCATAGGTCAGCACAGCTAATTATAACTGCCAAATATAAATCCTGTTCCTCCTCGGCTGCATCACTTGAAGTGAGGATCTCAATATTTGAATACACGCTAGTGAGTTCTGACCTTTTGAGTATCAGAAAAGCTGTCAGTCATAGTCGAGTTGTTTCCAGCTACACAGAAGACTCAAGTAACCTTGTGGAATTACCAGACGATCAAATCAACACAATGTAATTGTAACTAGTTGTGGGGGCTTTTCATACAAGTGTAATCACTACACAAACACACACACACACAGAGTGCTGATGTGTAAACCAATATACAGAATTAGTAAAAACATAATGCCATTAGGGCATGGTGTCTGTAAGGCCCAAGGTCCATGTTGGTAGCTGGCCACCTCCTCAAGGGCCAGATGCAAGCAATGTCAAAAGTAGACATGACCAGCACAAACACATACCACATCTACAGCACATGTACACACATGCAGACCACACACACCACACAAGCACAACAGGTAGGCATATTCACAGACACACACAGGAAAGTGTTTCAGGAAAACACTTTGTAAACTTCAGAATGGGAAATCACATTGCCAAAAGACAGAATTCTACAGCATGTCACAGTGTTATAACACACACACACACACACACACACACACACAACTTATGTAATTGAGTCCACACTCAGCAGAGAATTCAACAAAATTCAATAAAAAGAGAAGCAGACACACACTCTCATTCAAAGAATTCTACTGAAAGCATCCATGGCAATTATATACTGGTGGATCAGTTTCGTTCTTGTTCCTGGGTTCGGAAACATTAAATTCCAAGTGCTTTGATTCATGCTCGGTAGATCTCAAAGTTCTAGTTTTTTAAAAAATAAATCAAAGTTGCTTCTGTACAGCTGAATTATTCCTCTCCTTGTCCTACATTACAAAAAAATATTACAAAGTTGGGAAAGGAAATCTGGCTTTGAATATGTACCCCACAGAGCTCAATTCTTTTCAACCTTTAGGACCCCACTTGTGAGTTTTCATATATGTGCCATTTCTAAGTGCTTCCAGAGATGTGAGATTTTTTGGTTTTTGGCTGGTTTAAATGTGGGGTGGGGGTTGTAAAAAACCTTGGGTTGGTTTTCTCATGAGGGAAGACTCTCTCCTGCTGGTAGAGATACCTTCTATCCTCCCCTTCAGGTTCCCTGTGGGTCCACACACTGAACACCCACTTTCTTTATTCGTAAACTGATTCAGGTCACTGTAGTTTTGAGGATAATTTACTGTGTTTTGCGATGGATTGCAGAAGTCGTATTTTAAAGAGTTCCGTTTCTTAAGCAGTTATATTGTATCTCTTTTGATATGAGAAATTGGAAAGCATTTTTGACACTTCAATTTCGTAACAAATTTATACCAGGAACGTGGTTAGACTTTGACCAGGTGTAGGCAGTATCTCAAAATGAAAGGATCATCCAGATCTAAAATGTCACCTGTGTTGTCGTAAGGGAATAATAAAGATGTGTTGAGACTGTTTGTACTTTCCAAACCTCTACTGAAAAAGCAAAAGGCTACCTGAAGTACCTTCCAGCATAACACAGAAATATAATTAACTTTATAGTCTTATTCTGATATTGTATAGGGGCCCTTAATCCTCCCAGAGAAAAATGATTTGAAGGCAATAGGAGTGTGTTGGAAGGGGGAGCATTTTTAACGTGACAGTTAGTGAAAGCGCTATATAGCTTAGAAATGTAACTTTTGAACCTCTTGGGAGGAGATTTTCCTTGAGCAAAAAAGCAGATTTGCAGGAAGGATTACCTGAGACTATAAAGATACTTACCCTTTACTCTTCTAGACAGCTGCTTTCTTTTGGATAAGAATTCCCCCGTCCATGTCACTGGAAGCTGTTCTGATGTGCCCTGCTTTCAATCATCATAACTTCCATCCATGTAACTTGGTCGAAATCAATTTTACCCATATGCACTGCTCAGAAGCACATCAATTAAATATACAAGAACAACTAGAAAGAAGCTTAACTAGACCAAAAAGATTTCCAGCTTTTTCTGAATACTTCCCTCCTTCCAAAGCTAGCATGGAGCAAGCCCCCGTAAAGTATACTCCCTTTCATTCTGGGCCTATTTTCATTTTAGGTGTACTTGGTTCTGGGCCCATTCCCTTCTGTTCTGGGCTTCTGCTATCAACATTGCCTTCTGGCAGTCCATACTATTGTGTAGGATGGCCTTCAACAACACGGTATCCTCCCAGATGCTTTTGTACTGCAACTCCCATGAACCCCCAGCTAGCATAGCTGGACTGGCTGGGGCTGATGGTAGATGTTTCTAAGATGTTGAGGGCCTATATACCCTACTCTAGTTTTAGCACTTGGGGTGATTCTAATATTTCAAATTTATAAATTACTTTTCCATACTTATTTAAAGTTCTTCACAAATGATGGTTCCAAATTTGGGGGGTCCTTGGGCAAGATACCCCCAAGCGGCCCATCTCTACACTTTCACTTCCACTGCTTCTTCTCTTCTGTTTCATCATTGTTACTATCTGCCTGCTCTTGCCAGACAGGGCTAATGAGCCATTTCCTATCTGTGGCCCTGTTTGCCAGCTGCCGCATGGGTTCCCCAGATTTACAAGGAGCAGAAGGGAAACCAATCAAAATTCCCTCCACCTCTTCTATTATTGGGCACTGGGAATGTTCCTTCTGTGAGTAGAGCCTGAAAAGGGAACTTGATGAAGGCAGCTTAGAGACCTGTGACATAAGCTAATATGGTTTGTTTATAACTGCTGTACTATATTTCATGCACATTCATGCCTTGCATATAAGAAAGGACATGAAGATTTGCAGATATCGTCACATTAATGCAGATCATGGATGCAATTGCACCCTCAGATTCTTGCCCTGGTGCCCACGAATCCACTGAGCCCTCCATTACCCCTTGGTCTTGACGTGGTTAGATTGGTTACCTTTTCCTCTTGAAAATTATATAGAACTGAAATAGGAAGTTGGAAGAGGGATGTTGTTTCCCACTTCCTCTTTCAGGTCTATGTGCTTTTCATAGCTCAGAATAATTCTGCTGGATCTAAATTTTACCCACATTCTTTTGGGGGGAAACCAAGTTTGTATGCACATGCTTCTAGTTTTCCTTTTTCTCTCTCTCTTTCTGTGGGGAGAAGGGCTGATCTGGGGGAAGGGAGAAGAGAAGAGACCACTCGTTGATGGTGCCCATGGTCCTCATTAAAATATCCAAATGCACCCATGGCCTGAAATGATTGATGACCCCTGCACTAGTCCATTTATCCTGCATGCTTCCTGGTGGAACGATTGAATTGATGTGCCCATTCCCATAATTTTGGCTATCCTTGAATGTGAATTATAACGTGAGTTATGAAAATAAAACATAGGAATGAACTCTGAGGTTGTGGCCCTTATGGAAATGATCAGTTGCCAGTAATAAAATAACCAATTATCCTAATGATCAAACATTTATGCAGCTGCTTCTTGTCCCTTGAGCGCTTCTTCTATAAACACAATTAATCGGAACTCTATAAAGGTTTTTGCAAAGTTTAAAGTACTACGCTGATGCAAAGGAGATGTACTAGTTGGCTGTAAATCATTTCTGTAAAGATTTTTAGCACCACAATTAACAGTAAGTGGTATTTCTCTTGCACTATGTTGCCACTTCATTAAGGGAAAGATCAACTGTACATTTTGATGAATTTTGCAGCAGTAAAGCAGACAAGGTCAGCTTACAGCCTGAAAGCACTTTTGAAGGTTTTGAAACCAGACCATCTCACCTTACGTTCTTTCTCAACCCTGCCTAACCTAGTTAGAAGAAGAAGAAGAAGAGTTTGGATTTGATATCCCGCCTTTCACTCCCCTTCAGGAGTCTCAAAGCGGCTAACATTCTCCTTTCCCTTCCTCCCCCACAACAAACACTCTGTGAGGTGAGTGGGGCTGAGAGACTTCACAGAAGTGTGACTGGCCCAAGGTCACCCAGCAGCTGCATGTGGAGGAGCGGAGACGCGAACCCGGTTACCCAGATTACGTGACTACCGCTCTTAACCACTACACCACACCACTACACTACAAATGCAGGGCTTAGAAAGAGGGCATAAATGTTAGCTAGTTTACATGATAGAAGTGGAAGAAGCCAGCTGAAGACTCATTCTCGCTGGATGGCTTTAGATAAGCTGCCACCTCACAGACTTTGCAGTCCTCTCCAACCTGTAAGAAAGATATAATACTGGCTTACCTTACAAGGCTTACCTTGTAAGCACTGCTTGGATAAAGTACAAGAACACCTTTCAGAAGTACATCCTGGGGTTTGGTGGAGGAGTGTGACCCCCTAATGTGTTCTAAACTGTCCAGAGCACATTTGGTGAAGATCTGGGGTCCATGTGGGTCAGAGAGGAGATGGGAGAAAGACCTGTCGTGTAAGCATAGTGCCTTGCCCTGATGAGATGGTTACTTAGCTCCACATTGGGTTCAAGCCATCATTTTTAATTAATTAATTAATCAATTGCCTTCGAAATGTATGCTTCAAGATAATGTACAAAATATAATAAAAACAGACGAATAACAGTTTTGAAAGTTCAGAAAATACCAGCATATTTCGTACACATATATAATAAATACAAAGTAGACATCGAAGGCAAAGACCATGATGTCAGGAGCAGGACTACTTGTCAAGAGGGCTGAAGCCATCAGTTTTGGTTCCTCTCACTTTCTCATTTTTCCAATCTTAAATTGTTCACCACATTCACACATCAGTTTGTGGATTCTTTTATTATTATTATTTCATGGAAATTCATCAGCATTTCAGTGTGTAGCTTTGCCCAATATACAGATTTCTAAGCAAGATTGCCTAATTTTGTGTATGCTGTTTTCACTAACATATGCATGTTACAACACACTTTCCCTTAATATATTCCTGCTCTCCTTGAGTTTCCCTGACCCTTGACTCACTCTGTCTATCTGCCTTCTAAGACCCACTCTAGTTGTGATCATAATTTGTTTTTACCTGTTTTTAATGCTATGTTTTATATTGCTGTAACCCATCCTGGGATCTTCTGGTGAATGGTCGCTAACAAATCTAATTATGATTAAACACATTAATTTGTTTGAAACTAACATCATAATATCTTGGTAAGTGTGAATTTCAAAGGATAGCAGTATATCAGTTTGTATATTATTTCAGGAATTGCGAATTAGAGAGGTTTACATCAAAATATGAACTAAACCAAATTTCTCAGTCCCTAGCTATTTAGCATGGCCCCATTCTATGCTCCCATGCTGATGTACACTTGAGCTGATAACACCCAGATAGGGAATATGTTTAAAGCACAACTACACATGTCTCCTTTATTAGAAAATAGGTCATTACGAGCAACCAACTGATAGAACTGGGGAAGTCTTCACATGTCTTTAAAGTTATGCTATTATTAATTAGTTTTGAATATAAATAAGATGTAGAAATAATCTATAAACACTGTCAGTATATCTGAAAATATGAAAAGCAAGGTTCTATTTATAGCACTTGTTACAGAACGAAACATGTCTTCTGCATAAATAACAACCTCCTTAAAATAATGTGATTTATTTTAGCTCAGTTTAAATTAGGGAGAGCAAAAAGCAGTAGTGAGTCAGTTTTAAAGATGATACTTCCATTAGCTGAAATTTTTAACGTACGAAATAAACATAAGAGAAGCATGGGACTGGCAACTAAGCCATAGGAACATAGTTGAAGGAAAAGAATTGTTTTGTAAAACAGTTATCTTAAAAATTCTCCTTTGAAAACGTTTGCGTCAGATATCTCCATCTGATTTCTGCAAGTTAGAACATTCTTAAAATATCTTTAAAAATAGTATATTTATTTTGTTTCTGCATTTCCAAGTACTTATATTCAAAATGTGAATTTGAATCTTGAGTCCAAAAATAAAATACCAAGTCGTAACATTTCAGTAAATTTTCTGAGTTTTGTGGATGTTAACTGCAGCCTTACATCTTCAGCAGTTCCATGTCTTTGAAACCTATGTTAAAATGCAGCAGTAGATCACAAAGGAAAGCCAAGTTGATTTTGCTCTAGCCTAAAGAACCACAGAACCCAAATTAGCATGAGAAAGCAACTCTGTCCAAAAGACAGGAGATTCTTATACGTGCTCCTTGAGAGCTTCACTATCCTCTCTTCCAGCCTTCAGTTGGGTGCACAACAATCACACCCAGCTATTGCATGTAACGATGGGTTTTCTTTCACTGCAAGAACACATATGGATAATACATCTTCCCCTACAGGTTCCTGGAGCAGAGGCTCCCATGTGGAGCTGGAATATCTGCTCACGGAATCAATATATGACCCCAGATGGATCATGATGTCCATATATGCTGTACAAAATTACAGAGAATGTTTCCACCTGGTGGTGCAACCCAACTTTTGATTTGCCTGCTCAGCGTATTGTTTTGCTTGGCTCCTGAGGCATGGCAGTGGGAGGGCATAAGGTGTCTGCACCTCCTTTTTGCATGGAAGTCCCCTTAAAAAGGACTACTGCCTGTCAGTGAAGAAGATACTGATCATTATGGGCCAATGTATAAGGCTCTCAATTTAAGGCACCTATTAGGGGATGATTAGCTGCTTGTGCTTAAAATGGTGCCCCTTCAGAGTTTGTGCGGCCCCACAAACCTCTGTGTGTGACAGAGCTCCTCAGACATGTCTGCTCTAGTCACTGTTAGAGTCCGACAGTGGCTGTTTGCGGAAACGCCTCCAACAAAGAAGTTCCTTAACGGAAACACGTCTCCTGGACTCACGACGTGACAGCTTCCGACGAAGCATGGGTCTCCCTGCAATTGCTTCTGACACCTCCCCACTATTTTCACTGGACGTGTCTCTCACCCCTTTCTCCCCCCTGCTTCCTGCCTGCGCTGCTGCATCTCTCTCAGTATCCCTGAGATCCTCCTCCAGAGACCCCGCGCTCCCCCTGCTGGTCCCTGCTTTGGCTGTTGAGTCTCTCCCATTCTCTGGGAGCCCTATCACCTCCTTTCCCTCTGAGGTCAGTTCCCTGACATCCACCTCCCCTCCAGGGCCCCCTTCCCCCCCGCCCCCTCCCTCTCCTCTGGGCGGTGAGGAGCTGAAACCCCGAAACGAATCCTCTTCATCTTCCGACGTCTCGAACATCTCCCTCCATCGGTCTTTGTTCCGACTCGCTGAATCCTCCTCCACCTCGGAATCAGAGAACCCCTCCAACTCCTCTTCTTCGTCTGTGGTGGCGAAGTATTCCCTCCGGAACCTCGCCACTGGCTGGGGTTTTCGAGGGAATCTCTGATGAAAAGTTTCAATTAGAACCTCGTCATCTACATCCTCTGCCCTGACCCAGGTGTTTTCCGACTCCGGTTCCCCTTCCCACATTACCAAATACTCTACTTGCTCTCCTTTCCACCTGGAATCTAGGATCTCCGCTGCATGGTAGCTGTGTTCTTTTTCCTCCATCGCTGGTCCCCTATTGACCCTCCCCTCTCTGTCCCCTATATACGGTGACAGCAACGATCTGTGGAACACTGGGTGCAACTTCATGTGGTTCGGTAACCGGAGTCTGAAAGCCACTGGGTTGACCTGTTGCGTGACTTCAAATGGGCCCAGTCTTTTGGGTCTTAACTTCTTACAACCTCCTTTAAATGGTAACCCTTGGGTGGACAGCCACACCTGGTCTCCCACCCTAAGGCTTTCCCCTTCCCTTCTGGTTTTGTCTGCCTGCCTCTTATATTCCTCCTTCGCCCGGTTTAAATTAAGTTGGAGTTGGCGATGGATCGCTTCCATTTCTTCAACGAACTGTTCTGCTGCTGGAACGCTCCAGTTCTCCCCCTCCCCCCCTGGGAAGGCTCGGGGATGACACCCGTGATTGGCCAAAAAAGGGCTCATTCCCGTGGACACGTTCTCTGCATTGTTGTAAGCAAATTCTGCCAACGCCAGCTTCTCCACCCAATCATTCTCTCTGTCATTAACATAACACCTCAAATATTGCTGGAGGACACCATTAGCTCTTTCCGCCTGCCCGTTGGTTTCTGGATGACGGGCAGTAGAGAAATTAACCTCTACATGCAGTAAGCTCATGAGCTTCCTCCAGAACCTGGAAGTAAATTGTTTCCCTCGGTCCGAAACCACCCTCAAGGGGGCGCCATGCAACCTAAACACATTTTCCACAAACAATTTGGCGGTTTCTTCTGCTGTGACCGCATGTGAGCAGGCTATAAAGTGTGCCATCTTGGTTAACAGATCTACCACCACCATAATGGCTGTTTTCCCTTTGGACCTGGGCAGATCAGTCATAAAATCTATTGCCACTGCCTCCCACGGTCTTTCCGGCGTGGGTAGTGGTTCTAATAAACCTGCCGGTGCCCGCCTCTCCCCCTTGGCTCGTTGGCAACGGTCACACCCTCTCACATATTCACGCACATCTTCCCTGACCTTGGGCCACCAGAATTCCCTGGTAACCAGCCACATGGTTTTGTGTTGCCCAAAATGCCCTGCTGTGGGGTTATCGTGCAGTTGCTTGAGTACCTTTTCCCTCAATTCCCCTTCAGGTATGTATAACGCTCCCTTGTAGTACAACGCCCCATTTCTCTCCTCAAAACCCCCGGGTTTGTCTCCCTCCCTCCTAAGACTCCTGAGTTTGTCCTGGGCGTATACATCCTGCCCCGTTCCCTCTACCAGTTCCCTTTGCCCCACCAATGCCGCCCCACACACCCAGCGGTCCTCGGGAATGACATGGGTCTCTTCGGGTACACCCTCTCCCTCCAAATATTCAGGTTTGCGTGAGAGAGCGTCCGCCCTAACGTTCTCCGGGCCTGGTACGTAACAAATCTCAAAGTTAAATTTGGAGAACTCCTGGGCCCATCTCAACTGCCGTTGGTTGAGCACTCGCGCAGTTCTCCAATACTCTAGATTCTTATGGTCCGTGCACACTTGCACCTTCTGTTGTGCACCAATTAGTAGGTGCCTCCATCTCCGGAAGGCCTCATAAATTGCAAGAAGTTCCCGGTCGTACACCGTGTAGTTCCTCTCAGACTTGTTCAGCTTCCGCGAAAAGAAGGCACACGGTCGCCACTCCGACCCCTCCTTCCCCGGCTGCAGAAGAAGCACCGCCCCTATGGCTCGGTCCGACGCGTCTGTTTCGACCCTCAGCTTTTTTTGTAAATCCACATGTAGAAGTTGTTCGCCAGAGGCGAAGGCCCTTTTCAGTTCCTCAAACGCTCGCTCCGCCTCCCCCGTCCAAACAAACTTCTTTTTGCTGCTGAGACAGTCCGTGATGGGCGCCGTCAGGTGGGCGAAGTTGCGGATGAACTTACGATAAAAGTTTCCAAACCCTAGGAACCTCTGCACATCCTTCTTGGTCTTGGGTGTTTTCCATTCCAGCACCGCTTGAACCTTGCCGGGGTCCATGGCCAACCCTTTGTCTGACAAGCGGTACCCCAGGAATTCCACCTCCTTGGTATGAAACTGACACTTCTCCAGTTTCACCCACAGTCGGTTGGCTTGCAGCCTGCTCAACACTTCTCTGACGTCTCTCACATGTTGCTCCTCATTCTCCAAATACACCAACACGTCATCTAAGAAGGCCACGCAATTCTTGTAGAGCAAAGGCCCCAGTACGTGGTTCATGAAAGCTTGAAAACACGCGGAGCCTGTTTGTAATCCAAAAGGCATAACTAAGTATTCAAATGCCCCCAAAGGGGTGAACATGGTGGTCTTCCATTCATCCCCTTTCCTTATACGTATCAGGTTGTACGCCCCCCTTAGGTCCAGCTTTGTAAAAATCTTTCCCTTCCGCACCCTGGTCAAAATATCATCAATCCTGGGCATAGGAAAAGCCGCCGGCTCTGTCACTGCATTTAGGGCCCGAAAGTCACATACCAGCCTCGGCTTGTCCGTGTTTTTTTTGTCCACAAAAAACACTGGGCTACCCCCCGCTGCCTTGGACTCTCTGATGAAGCCCCTCTTCAGGTTCTTGTCAATGAACGCTCGCAACTCCTGCATTTCCCTGTCTGACATGGCATACAACTTGCCTACAGGAAGCTGTGCTCCAGGGAGTAAATTGATCTGGCAATCAAAGGGTCTATGCGGAGGTAGTTGGTCAGCTTCCTTCTCGCTGAACACGTCGCTGAGATCAGCATACTGTGGTGGCACCTTCCCCTTCTCCACTACTTCAGTCCCTGCCAGGGTGGCTTGGGCCCCTGCTGACCCCTTTTCCCCCCTGCAGTGTTCTAAGCAATGTGCGGAACCGAAGGAAACCACTCTTTGATGCCAGCCCACCAGCGGATCATGTAGGGCTAGCCAGCTCATTCCCAAAATAATGGGAGCACCTCCCAAGGTGGCCACATTAAACGCTATCAGTTCTGTGTGCCTTGCCACCCTCATTATCATTGGGATGGTCTGCAAGCTGACTCCTCCTCCCAACAGTTCCCTGCCATCGATCGTGGTCACCTGCAGGGGGTTGCTTAAAGGGATAGTCTGTATCTGGTGTTCAGCAGCAAACTCCTTGCTCATAAAATTGCAGGAGCTGCCTGAGTCCAACAGTGCCTTTATTTTTAGGGGGTGTCCATTTTGCAGCTCTAGCGACACTTCAATCACTAGAGCCGGTCGAGGAGCTTCTGGCACTGGCACTTGGGGAAGGGGCACTTTCACTGCTCTTTGGCCTGGCTGCAGTGCCCTGATGGCAACCAGGCGTTGGCTTTTACCTGCTCCGTTTCTCCCTGCTCTTCCCCCTCAACAGTTCCCACCATCCCTTGCCATTCCTTCCTCTGGGGGCAGACTCTGGCAAAGTGGCCTGGCTGTTGGCAGAGATAGCATTTCCGGGCTCCCTTTCCCTCCTTCTTCGCCCCCTCACTGGGCTTTGAAACTGCGCGCGCGCGGGCTGTTCCGATTTCCATCGGCTCTGCCGGCGGGAAAGCTGGCTCAGGAATGTCTGGAATGCGTAACTCCTTCCAACGTTCCCCTCTCCCTTCCCGCCTCTCCAAGGCTCTTGCCTCCTGGCGCGCTCCAATGGTCAGCGCAGATTTGGTCAGCTGATCCATAGACACCGCCCTGGGGCTCCTGGCCAGCTCGTCTTTCACAGCTGAAGAAAGACCTTCTTCAAATAGCATCTGAATGGGTGCTGCCGATAAATCCCACCCCAATCTGTGAATCAGCATGGTAAATTCAGTCCAGTACTCACGGACAGATCTGCTTCCCTGCTTGCAAGCCATTAACTGTCTGCGCACCGCCCCTTCCTCAACGTCGCTGGAAAACATGATATCCATTGCACGAAAAAATTTCATAGTGTCCTTTAGGATATCGTTGTGCGTTGCCATCAGGGGTCGAACCCAGTCTCGCGCGCCCTTCTCAAGATGCCCAATTACAAAAGCAACTCGAGATTCCTCATCAGGGAACTCATCAAACTGGACATTCAGGGCATATTGCATTTCAGTCCTAAAGGCATGGTAATCCTTGGGGTCCCCCCCAAACTTCTGCACCAATCCTGGTACCTTTCTGGGGAACTGAGTGGTTCTCCCCTTCTTGTCTGCATCTTGAGCCCTCCTCTCCTCGAGCCTCGCCGTCTGCAGCGCCAGTTGGACCTCCAATGCTCGGCATCTTTCTTCCAAGCTTGGATCAGCTCCTCCCCCTGCTCCGGCTGGGTCGCTCATGATGCTTTCTCCTGCACAGGCAGCGTACAGAGACTGTCGGACTGCTATTAGGGGATGATTAGCTGCTTGTGCTTAAAATGGTGCCCCTTCAGAGTTTGTGCGGCCCCACAAACCTCTGTGTGTGACAGAGCTCCTCAGACATGTCTGCTCTAGTCACTGTTAGAGTCCGACAGTGGCTGTTTGCGGAAACGCCTCCAACAAAGAAGTTCCTTAACGGAAACACGTCTCCTGGACTCACGACGTGACAGCTTCCGACGAAGCATGGGTCTCCCTGCAATTGCTTCTGACACCTCCCCACTATTTTCACTGGACGTGTCTCTCACCCCTTTCTCCCCCCTGCTTCCTGCCTGCGCTGCTGCATCTCTCTCAGTATCCCTGAGATCCTCCTCCAGAGACCCCGCGCTCCCCCTGCTGGTCCCTGCTTTGGCTGTTGAGTCTCTCCCATTCTCTGGGAGCCCTATCACCTCCTTTCCCTCTGAGGTCAGTTCCCTGACAGCACCTTCCTATTTTCCTGCCTTAGAAGCAATTTTACTTTGTAATTAAAAAAACCTGGACCAAAGCAAACTTTTCAATGTATACTTACAGTGTACCTGTTATCTTTTAGGCCAGTCTTCCTTCCATCATACAAGGTCTATCATTCAGTCCAACGGAATACCCTTTTGACATAGCAAATGATATTTTGATACTAAACATTGCATTCGTTCAATTTCAAAATATTTGTTAGCAGCTCAAGAAGGATCCCTGCTGTGTTTTCGAGAGAGAGAGAGAATAAGAATAAGCATAATAGTAAATAATCATAGGTGAATAAATTTCTTTAGGGTAATTAAAATGTAAGACCATCACATGGTTTAACCAGACTGTGGATAACCTCTGTGAAGTGAATTGAGCTACTCAAATTACTTCTTTGATTTTTCATTACAAATGCCCTTGCTCATTGTTCAGTGTACCCAAGTTGTTAAATTGTCCCTAGAAGCAGGCATATGCTTTTCTTAGGCTAATGAGAGAATAATTTCTAAAACATTGTTATTTTGTGAAGAAGAATGAAAGACGAGGGCACCCTTTTAACTAGCCCTGAAAGGAAAAAAATAAGGATGACCTTCAGTGACTATTTACTATAAGAATACTAGGAATACAGGAAATTGAAATGCAAAGACATTCAGTGGCATGCTCCATGCCATAAATTATGGCACACAGCATTAGGTTTTGCATGTGTTGCTATGCACAATATATGCATACCCCTTAACTCTTGCAATTCAAGTGGGACATCCTGTTTTGGGGCACTGTTCTCTATTTTGAGTCACCTGGCTCCTGGGAGATCGCGCCCCCCAAAAAAATGTACATTTGGGAAACCATGCTCTCGCTCATGTCACATGACTCACATGGAACCGCAGCCTCGAAAGATGTGTATCCTGCTTTTCCTCCAGGCCATATTGGAGGGTATGCGAACGACATGGCAAGAGTTCTGAACTAGCCAAGAAAAATGACTGAGTCTGCTTTGGGATATTTTCAGCAGGTGGGTTGTGTGCACACTACACTTTTGAAGCAGAATTAAAGCACATTCTTTCCTTCAAGGAATTCTGGACACTGTAATTTACTCACCACAAAGTTACAATTCCCTGAGAATGCCTAGAATTCTTTAAGGGAGGAAATGGGCCTTGGCTATGCTTTAAAGACATAGTGTGTGTGCAGCCCAGGCCTGCAGATTGTTTGCTTGTTAAAATTAGGCAACCCTACTACATTCCTGCAGATGAGTGATGTTTCCAACAATGACAGCACCAATCACCTGTTTTGCTGCTGTTATTCTTTTTGAGGAAGGGGGAATGGAAAAACCTGGATTAGGGACTTTCACCTCACATTTCCCTCTAGCATAGAGTGATAGTTGAGGTACCTTTAGGTAAATACCATGACATAATTATTAATTTGCTTAGAATGATACTCTACCCTCCAACTAGTTGCCAGCTGCAAACACTGACAATGTTTCTCTAATTCTTCTGTTCGCCTGCTGTAGAGAAAAACAGCAAAGAGCCTTGCGACATCTTGAGGGCTAGCAAATTTATTACAGTATAAGCTTTGGTGGACTGGAGTGCACTTCATCACAAATGCTATCCTCGGCTGGAAAGTGTGCTTGTATATGTACTTAACATACAGTATTTATGTAAGATTCCCCGGTTCAGTTCACCTGGTGAGGGGGAGCCTAAGCAATAGTCTCCCAGAGCAGCATTACTGCTGCTTACTGGGTGGGGCTGAGGAAGGTGGTGGCAAGGTTGGAGCTGTACAGTCACACCAGTGTGGTCAGTCTGGTGCTTTCACCAGTGTGTCTCCATAGTCCCAACCCTGCTGCTGCCTTGCTGCTTCCCCTCCCAGTGAGCAATTTCAATGCTGCTGCCTGGAGGTTGGTGCTGCAAATCAGCCCCACCAAGCAATCCTGAAAAATCCCCATATATTTTCAAGAAATCAAGCCACATAACTGTTTATTTACTTTTTCAGCATTTAGAAAACAATTGTGACATGGTTCTGCTATAAGCACATACCTTGAAAAGCAGATGGCAAATATGTTTGAGTCCATACATCAAAAATATTCTATAACCTGAATTGACAAAGAACATAAGAAGCATTAAAATCCAATGCATGTGTAAGGACATATTACATAGCTCAGAAACAATACTTGCTAATTACCCATGAGCACAAAGTGCACTGTTTATTTCACTTACTTTAAGGCTTTCTATTTTTGCATCACACACACACACACACACACACGTCACCTCTGACACAAATGAAGAGGAAATGAGGGGGGACCCTATAATTAATCTTGAAGCAGGAATGAATTCCCCTAATGTATGGGGCACTAATTTCTCTCCATGAGGTGAAATGAGGATCACAGTTTATGTGTGTACACATAATCCTGGGAAGTCTCAAAAGGGAATAGTAAAAGATGGTTTTAGAACTTCTTTTATGACAGCATTTCATAATAGAGTATTCATAATAAAAGGAAGATGTAAATATGCATAAATTGAAACAAAGCCTAGAGGAAATTACAAATACAAGAGGCTTTAGTCAAAATATTGGCAGTGAAAGAGGCTTGCAATTTTGCATATCAAACAATCATGTTTGCTGAGAATTACAAAATGTACAGGACATGTTAATAAGTCAAAGGAATTCTGTAAGTGGATAAAGTGAAATCAGAGTGCAACTCTGATTTTAAAATTCATTATAGGACATACATCCCAACACTCCTCCCATCTCAAGGCAGTACAGTCTAATTTGCTACTCATATTATAAATATAATAAGTTTATTCACTTTTAAGTTGAGTTATGCTGGCTTTTCTATACTGCAGAAAAGCAGATGTCAGAAAACCAGTAAATGGATATGAAGATGATATTTAGGGGCAGGAATATCAAAACAGGAGATAATTGTGATTTTATAGACCAGTATGATTGCACAATTGGGCTTACTCTGTACAGTACTAAGGTGGATAGTCTACATAGGGTCAAGAGGAATAGAGAATTTTCTGAATATGCTGAGCTTTTCTGTCCATATTTCCCCCCCTGATTCCTGCATTACTTCTTGATCTCAACAAGCAAGTTTCTTTTACATAGCATTTTTCCTGCCCACTCCACCTTCTGCCCTTTCTAGGGATGGAGAAGAAATGTCACTCAGTACACCCTTAAACAGAATGTATCAAATTCACATTTTTTTCTGAGGTAATATGTGCACTGAAGCACAGCTATTCTCCAAAATACGTGCTTATTCAAATTTTGCGTTGCACTGCTCCAACCAAATAATTTCTATACCAGTGCATCAATTAGGAGGAAGCGTGTATAAAAATCAATATATTACTTAAAATACCATATGAAAATTTATTGTATTAGGGGAAATTGCTTGCAGAAATATGTACAGTAACCAAAACTGCATATAAAATGTGCTTATTAGGGGAAATTTGCACTAAATTGCTGATGAATTTTCATAAAAGTTTTTTTTTTACTTAAAAAAACAGCCATTAATTGCTGTGAAATGTGGATAACCAAATTTAACACTGGGAAAAGGAGAAACTGAGGAAAGCAAAATTGACAGATCCTTCCATCCCTAGCCCTGACTGGCACAAGCTCTGGGGCTATAGATCTGGCACTGGTAGAACTTCTCCATCAAGCCCTGAGGCTGCTATTCACGGGCTAAGATTACACCATAATAATGGTATTGCCCTTATATTGATTTTGGACATTTTCTTATGAGCCAACACATTCCCCATACCTTTGCTATTCTGCCACACAAATGGTGTTCCATGTGCAACGGCAGCCATGAAATCCACCTTCTTCATACCTCTCAGATGGCAAAAATTAACCAGAACCATGTCTTTAAATGCAGCAGGTTTTTTAGTGTCCTCAAGTATGGCTCAGGTTCAAGATGCCTGACATTTAGTAGTACAGCTTCTTACAGCTTGGCTCAACAGTATGGAGATGTGAATCTTCCGCTTTTCTCCACACGGAAGAATGAAAAATCCCATGTCGTAGTGATTTCCCTTAAAGAGCCAGTCAATTCAGAAAGAATGAGATGGAAGTCTCTCTTTGGGGAGCACTAACATTTGTTTCCTATATATTATTTACATACAGCGCCCCAGAGGAAGGTTGCTATCGAAACATAGATTTTGCTACATTTACATGTAGCAATAAATTTCTACACTTAAGTAACAGTTTGGGGCCTTCCAGAAATTCTTTTACCAGCTCAAGGAAGATTTTCTCTATGCGCTCCACCCGTACAGTGAGAAAAACCAGAAAGTTTGGCTTCAGCAGGAGGAATCTCAGGTGTGGTGCTAAATTGGTCAGCATGGTGGAGTGGGGACATGGAGCCACCTTCCCAACACAGGCGTTGCTGCCAGACACTGGGACAGTCTGGAGGTAGGTCTGGGAACAGTGAGGTCAGGAATGTGCAAGTGCGCTAGAGGAACCAATCCAGTGCTTCCACCAGCACACGCATACACAGCCCTGACCATGCTGACCCCCTTACCTCCGCAGTGTCTCATGTACATCCCAACAATGCCATTGTTGGGATGTTGGCTCCATGCTACTGCAACAGCACACCAGCAACTGCTGGAGCAATGGTAAAACATGCTGTACCTATTAAATTAATTTTGGGCAAGGGCTGGCATCAGTATTGTTGGGCATCCTGGGTCTAGAAGGGCCTGCTAATTATGCCTCTCTTGATTGCACAAAGCCACTGAGGTAGTGTTGCTATAGTTAGCACCTAAAATGGATGCCTGGCCCAGCCAACCAATGCTATTAAGAAATACAGCTGCCTCTACTGCCAGATCATTCCATTCATATGATGGCATTTTGTCCAGGGTTCCTTCAAACCTGGAGCCATTCCTGTCTTTTCCAAGGAGCAAATTTTGTAAAGAGTGTTTTCTTAGATACTGAATTTCAAAAGTGCCAACATTAAACACAGCCAGTGCTGGATAACATAAGCTATCTAGGTATGTGTATAAAGTAGTGGCTTATGTCCTAGTCTTTAACAATCCCATCACACCAGCTGTAAACCAAAATTCCAGCTCTCTTTTCTCAGTCACACACACACGCTTCAGAAAATATCAGGACAATTGTTGGAGGTGGCAGGGTGGTGGAGGGAATCTTCCAATATAAAATGTTGTTGATTAATTGGAAGATGCCATGCTCCAAAGCATATTAAATTAATTGGTTTCATATGTAAGCTAGTCAGTTTATGATAAGGAATGATTAACAGGCAGAGTTGCCAACATGAGCCACTCAAACTCAGTTATAATCAGTAGCAGGGCCAGCTCAACCCACAGATAGTTTAGGTTGCTGCTACCTTTCCAGCTACTCTGGAAAATTGTCTGCAGAAAGGAACAACAATCACAGTTCAAACTGTTGGGACAGTGAAATCTAAAATGTAGCGGCAATGAAAATCATCATTATCATCAATATCAAATGTGCAAAGTGCATTCTATTTCTGGAAAATGTTAGCAATATGCATATCCCAGGCAGAATTGTAAATCCAAAATGTGCAAAAACACTTATGTTAGAAAAATGTGCACATTATATTTGTTAAAATCACAAACATGTAGAAATGGAGTGAATTGAACTTAAGACTGGGGGTGGGAGGAATGAGAAACTGACAGAAAAAATATATTTGTTCACCTCTACTGACAGTCCTTCAAAGAGAATAGTAGATCACAAGGCTGTCCTAGGCACGCCGTAATATGTGTGATAGCTCAGAGAAAGTAAGCCACATGTCTATGATCTTGTTGAGGCTCTTTCCCCCCTTAAACTTAATCAGTGGGATGACTTCCCACTTCTGTGGTCACTGCATCTTACAAGGAGGGTGATGTGGCAGCAGGGCTGTCCCAATGCAAGGGCACTGGAAGGAATGCAGTGACACCCTTGCTCTGCCATATAGCTACTGCTCACAAGCCTTGTGTGGCATATTGTTTGGAGACCAGCACTGAAAGGTAGAATCTTCCATGTTCCATCTTCAAAGTGCCATTATATCAAGATGAATGAAAGTGTATTTTTATGTTATGTCTAGTATGAATAATAGGCCACAAAAAGTGTTAAAAGAATATACTGTATTTTACAAGGAAAAAAACACAATAATTCCAGTGCCATATTAGCAGGATAAGCATGCTTGCCTTCACATGTTCTTGCTGTGATATTTCTACAGGGAGGTCATAGATGTCAGGAAACTAATTAGTGAGAGGCTATTACAGGTTACTGCAAAAATAGCATTAGTTTAATCTCCCGTAAATGTTCAATGTGCAGTTGCAGATTTCACTGAGCAGCGTAAAAAATAATAATATAGCAAGTGATTGAAAGGAAGGCTTGTCTTCCAGCTCTGCCTGTCTAGTGTTTTGAGCTAATTGCCATGATGATCATAAACATTATTAGTCATATTGTTCCTATTGTATCACTTTTCATAGCACTAATATATTTAGAGATTAATGCAAAAGTAGATACATTTTAAATTGTGAAAGACACCCATTCATTATGGGTGATTTTTCCTAAATATACCAGAAGCTGAAGTTAACAATGTAATCATGTCATTGGAGATTTATTATCCAAGCTTGCAAATTGCTAGATGGTTCCTCTCGTTTCAAAAGATTAAGGCTATTAAACACCTACCAGGAAGGTTAAAGGTTTGATCAGATTGGATGAACCCAGAGAAGCAATTTTAAAAGGGTGCTAATTCCCATAATTGAAGAAAGCCAATGGAAATATTTCCCCCTCACCAACATCTTAAATATACAATACCTTGACATCTTATGAGAAATTGGGTCACCTCCTAACTTGATTAAAAATAGGACCAAAGGAATTACACAGATTTGGGGACTGTTGTTATTGTCAATCACGATTTCAATATGTTCAGCAGGAAATTATCCCTTACACTGGTGAAGGTCTGATGCTTTCAATGGGGTTATACTAGTGTAGTTTGAACCAACCCCTCGTGGGGGGAGATGTGCACTATCTACAAACCATTTCTTTTTTGAAGGACATTTCAAAAGCATTAAAGAGTTTTACACATATCCTCCAACTCTCTCATCCTTCAAACGCCAGTTAATTTTAATTAGATGTGGCTTTCTCATTAATTTTACCTTTTTGATTAAAGGGGACATGATGCACTCTTCTGCAAATGCTGAGGAGCATCAGATGTCCCACTTAGGGGATAGAATGAAAGAAAGAAGGAAAGACAATTCTCAAGGTACAAGAATCTGGGGGGAGGGGAGGGCCTAATATGTTGAGAAACTTGGAGTATGAATTGCAGCCTCTGGACCTGGGGTCAAAAAGGATACTGTCCGGCAGAGTAGGAAGTACTTCTTTATTGGGAATTCATCCCAGTGATATATAGAAACATCTTGAAACAAGAAGTGTATATATTCCATATGCCGGGCACAGACAATGAGTTCTCATTGTGACACGCAGCAGCATTTTGCATGGCTATTACTAACAAAAGCGTTGACCTGTCAGCTTTGCTGAGAGTTGATTTGTTTACATAGCTCTCATGTTTTGTGTCAGTTTGCATCCTGCCTTTTCATTTCGCTAAAGAAATGGATGGAATAAGTTGCCTTCTGCGTTCTGAACCAAAATTTTATTCTGGTTTTTGATACTGTAAACATTCCAAGGGATGTAAAGAACAGATGTATGTGGAATAAACAAAAGCATCTTTTAATCTACGATACAATTAACACTGGCAAAGGATTACTGGCTAAGGTACTGATTCTCATCATCAATATGCTGAAAGAATATTCATGAGACATCTTGAGCCATACAGGTGGAGTAACAATGGCTGCAGCACTGGAATGCAAATATGTACTTGATGGGGTGGGGCGGGGTTATAGAAAATGTGCTAGAGAAATAAAGCAAATAGTCAACTACTGGTGTTCCTGGTAAATTCATTGGGAATATTCGAGAGATGTGCATTGGCTCTGTGTGTGGACTGAATAATGAGAAGAAGAATGTAGGGTATTTAGGAGTCTCCCTTTCCCATAACCAAATTGTCAGTAGCCCCTTTCTGAGTTGGATTGAGTCACAAAGCCACAGAACACTTTCTTGGTCTATTTAGATATTTTTTGTGCTGATACCACTCTACCACTCTATATTTTCCTAAACGATATTTCAGTGTTTCTTGAGGTCCACGAGCTTTGCAAGACATGAAGTTCTCAAAAATATTGCCTGCAGAGCAATGAGGAACTCTGGATTGATTTTCCTAAAGCACAGCAGCAGATCTTTTTTTAAAAAAAATAAAAAGTTAAAAGCTTCATTACTTTGACTTAAACAAACCAACCAACCCAGATCTCTTCCAAAATCAACAGACAATATTTTGGACAGCCTCATACTGTAAGATCTATTGGAAGCTTGTAGTCTTATCAGAGGACATAAATACTGGAAAAGAAAGTTGTAGAGTTTTTTTAAAAGTACAAGAAATATAGAACACTGCTTGGCCACTTTTCGATAATTTTTAGGTTAAAAACAGAGAGCAAGAGACAAACTTGTGCTATCGTACCTCATAATTGATTATGGAGGAAAGTGAATTCCTTTTATTTCCCCCATGAGAAACACCTGAACATATTTATTTGCAATTTGACAGTCCTAATCCATTCTGAGGGGCTCCTGTGTCTATAAATTTCATTACTTTGGCCAAAAGTGGGGGAGGGGGGTAGATTCCTCATTATAGTGAATGGGGAACACAGAGCTTCATTTTATACAGAGAGGCTCAGAACCCAGAACTCTTATTGGAGCGGGAACAAAGAACAGCAGATTTTTAAAATAAGGATATATATATATATAGATTAGATAGATAGATGATAGATAGATAGATAGATAGATAGATAGATAGATAGATAGAAGGTAAATCTGGGGCCAGGGGCACTCCTACTGAACTATTCAATATATATGCACCTTTGATGTTTCACAGAATGAAAAATATATACTTAAATACTGTAGTTATGTGGAAGTAACATCATGTCTGAAGTTTCCTCTGTGAAAAACATGGAAAAGTTGCTTAAATAATTATTTGATCAGACTTTTGAGTAGAAATCAAGTAATCACAGTTTTGCAATTTATTCTTCTCTTCAGAGTATGCAAACTACAAGCTATATGGAAACCATGTTACCTAAGTTTTATTTAGTTTGTCATTCAAGGTCAGAATCTAGAAATAAGAAATTTTACTTTATTTTCAGTGGGTGGTACCCTGATAATTCTTAGAGTGCAACCACTGAAATCACTGGACTTAACTTGAGTATGACTAGAATTGGATATTGTGGATAACCAGCCTCATATAACCAACATGCTTAATTCTAATTAATGCATGAATGGGTTGACACCACAGAATAAGATGTCCTGCCAGGCCCATTCACCTTGTGAGGAAGATAATAAAGGTCATTGTTCACCTTCATTCTGAGAAGCTCAGTAAAGAGGTCTGAGCTGATTAGGCTCCAACCTCTTTTTTACAAGGCATTCTTTTGTTCCTACACCAACAATTTAGGAACTTTCGCCACTGTAACTTGGCCAGGTTTTACTGCCTGTGTTTTCTGACTGCTGTACAAAAAAAGCACATGAATCTGACCTTTGGAGAGTTTGTAAGTAAACCATTTTTAACTTACTAAATGTGTGATCTTTTTCTGTGCTAGTGGAAAGAGGGGAACTTTGGAAGAAAATCAAAAGGGCATATTTTAAAGGTCAAACAGCCTTTATTTCCAAACTTAACTTTGTCACGTATTTTGTTATTTTAAATCTCTGCTGTGGGTTCTCTCATGAAAGAGTTCTTTGAAAGAGTACTTTGATCTTGGCATTTAAAAATTCTCCTTTTATACCTATTTTTTTTTACTTGCAATCAACAGATATCACCTAGTCACATTTGGCTGGGACTGAAGGGAGGTGCAATACTTAACACCTAGAGGGTTCCTGGTTCGGGAAGTGATCTAAGGGATAAAAGGAAGTAAAAAATTCTCTGTATGTGCATTAGAGATCTGTTGTGTTGTTGCATTTTAAAGATTTATGTGATACAGATTCCCCCCTCCCCCACACCTACAAATAGATGCCTTTTACAAGGGAAGCCTAGAGAATTTTGATGAACTTATAGGTGGGCTTTTAAAAACAGCACTGTGGTGCATTGAAAGGAATATAAAAATCATGTGAAATGATATATCCTTATGGAAGAGGCTTTCTTTTTGTTACTTTCTTTTTGTAACAGAAAACAAGTGTTTGCATTTTAGTATCTGTTTGTTTACTTGAGCATTTATTACTTGTGTTCTCTGTGGAAAGGTGATACTTGGTGTGGCATACAGATTAAAACAAATACTTTGAAACAACATAATAGAAAAAATAAATAAATGGGCATAATGAAAGACACTAAAACCTAATTAAAGTAAATACAGCAAATAAAAGAAGAATGTGAGAGAAAAGGAACATTTCGGCCTACTTTGGCCATGCCCACAACTGCAATAGCCCTGAGCGCTTTCCTCCAGGGGAATGTGGTCCTTATATACAGTATTTCTTAAAACATTACCCTTCCTGTTTTTACTGTGCTGTCTATAACTCATACCTGGGAGGTGGTGAAGTGCAACATTCTGCATTAACTACAGTTATTAAGCCTTTTCTAAGGCAAACACCACATGGAAAAAAGAATGGCAGCGTTCAAAATGGGCGTGGATCACTGGAGCTAAATCCTTATATGCATGTGTGGCCACAGCTGCCTCACCAATCTAAACTGGGGCTGCTTCTACCTGATAACTAAGAGGGAACCCAATATCCAGTATGAAGGATCTGCCCCTGCAGGCTGCAATCCTTGTTCTTTGGTGGGCAGAAGGAATAGGATCTCTTCTGGGCCATGCAAAGCCTTGCCCCCCCCCCCCAGTTTTGGTTTGGCATTTGACTAACCATTCATACTTCTGCCTTGTCCTGACTGAGATTCAGTGTGTTATTCCCCATCCAACCAATAGCTGTACTCTTACATCCACTGAGGGAATCAGCCACTGCTTCTGGATTGGAAAAAACACCAGTGTGTTGATTACATTCCATTTTGTGCTGCAAAATGATCTCTGTCAGATTTTTGTACACCTCTGTTAAAAAGCAACAAGGACAAGATGATACCCCACAGGTCATTTTTAGGGCATTCAGCTTCATCCTTGGCCATCAACCTGCTTACAATTATTTTTTTATATACATATTTTCTTTTTTGGTGAAGCTTTCTGAAGTTAGAGACTGCTTTGTATAGCCACCAAATCTATCACAGAAGTATAAAATTAAACTATGTATGAATAATAGAGGCATCCCTTTCTAGGGGAAAACGTTTCCCTATGACTTTGTGTTAAATGCTGTAATATATATGATACAACAGATACAAGATGGATCATGTTGCTAAGAAGTGTCAAATATTAAGAGAACCTTTTGTCTTTCTAAGCGTTTTTCCTATCTCAATGGACCCATCAAAATGTCAGAAAAAAGCCAAATGTGAAGCAGTTTTTCAGGATACAGCACTGAATAAGATCTCCTTGATCATAAAGCTGTACAAGCAATGGTTCATATTTTGGCACTTGTCTGTACATTTTGATTGTCCAGACAGAAACAATTTGCATTTCCATCAGAATGTGTAGTATTTCTTCAGCAGCTCAAGCAATAGAAAGTATCCCCATGGTAACCTGCAGAAGGCCACTTGTTAAAGTCATATTCACAGTGGTAGGACGACCTTCAGTGTTGCAGTTTTTCATATGCACATTGATCTGTGCTATGAAAAACCTAAGTTTAAAGACCCACAGTGTTCTTGGTTGTAGTTTTCTTTTTTTATAAGGGGCCCTTGATACATTTATGAAAGGTTTTTTCATCCTCAATCTGATGTCTTTAGAGGTCTCACCTTCTCATTGACATTGTCTAGATGTGTTTTCATTAAAAATTTTTTAAAATGGACATAACAATTGACCAGTTGGGATGCACTTCATATGGTCTTTTGAGAGACACTGTAGGCAATGGTTAGAATTTGGGACTAAGACTGGAGAGATCCAGGTTCAAACCCTCATTCAGACTGGACCACTTTGCTATCTCCTAGCACATCTGCTCCACAAGGCTGCGATGGCATACAGTGGGTGGAAGAGGGAGGAAACAATGCACACAACCTTGGGCGTGTAGGAGGAAAGGCAGGATAGCAGCGGCATAATGTCACAAACCTTTTGCATGTGACCAGTAGTCACTGACTGCAATGTGTACCACCATCTCCAGCTGTCAAGATCATCTTGGACCCAGTTAAGTATTAGGCTGGACCACAGCTTTAACTTGCACCTCATACGGGTGAAAATGATTGTTCTGTCCATATTTTGATCCAGCAGAGAAGAAGAGGAGTTTGGATTTGATATCCCGCTTTATCACTACCCGAAGGAGTCTCAAAGCGGCTAACAACCTCCTTTCCCTTCCTCCCCCACAACAAACACTCTGTGAGGTGAGTGGGACTGAGAGACTTCAGAGAAGTGTAACTGGCCCAAGGTCACCCAGCAGCTGCACGTGGAGGAGCGGGGAATCGAACCCAGTTCACCAGATTACGAGTCCACCGCTGTGAACCACTACACCACACTGGAATCGTGCAAGCAGAGGAACTATGTAGGAAGTAATACTGCAGGGGGAGAGGATATCGGGGGGGGGAGGCCTCTTTTCTTCTGATGATGGAAGTGGAACTCTGCTCAGGGGATAGTCCTTCTGGTGGCAGCAAAGTTTAGATGCAGATGTTTTTGTGCATGGTGCATGTCTGTGTCATCTATTCCTGGGCCTCAGTCCACAACAACATAGGAAGTGATCTTATATCAAATCAGGCCATTGGTTCATCTAGCTCAGCATTGTCTACACTGACCAGCAATGTCTGCTTTGAGTTAGAGTCATTCCCAGTCCTACCTGGAACTGCTGGACATTGAACCTGGGACCTGCATTCAAAGCAGACACTGTGCCACTGAGCCCTTTGCAAAAGTTGTATTAATGATACTGTATTATGGAGCATATTTCAGGTTCAAAGTAGTAGACAATTGCATTTCTTCTTCTTTTTATCTCACTCAAGAATGTTGTGTGTATTAAGAGTTAAGCCAGAACGTGTTAGATTTTTATTTTTATAGAATAAATCTAGAGTCTAGAACATTTGGAAACAAGTTATTGCTTTTCAATTTAAAGCTCACCTCACTGATAACAGGTTTCGGTGAATTCTACCTGGATCCTCAGTCTTTCATACTGCTGAAACTGCAGTGGTTAAAATTGGTAGCAATCAACCCTACCTCTCACTTTTAGATTATTGTTAGCCATAATTGCATTTGATTTTGGCTCTCCCAGTGGCATTAATCTCTGCTGACCCTAAGTCCTTCAAGCTACCTTGTGTAATTTCCTGTCAACCTCTCTCACACTGTTCTCTATTTCAAAAGTTTTGGTTCCAGCAGATCAACCAGTTGCTTGCAATGGAGCTTGAGTCTGAATGGTTTCCACAAAGCCCCAAGTAATTCATAATGCCTTAAAGATACATAACAGACATGTGATCACACTGCTACCAGATTTTTCTTTTAAAGATAGATAGATAAATAGATAGATAGATTCTTTATTGTCATTACACTAGTGCAACATTGCACAAGTGCAACGAAATTGGATGCCATCCCTTAAAAACAACAAAAGCAAAACAACAGCAACAACCAAACAAACCACCTTCCAACCACACCCACACCCACACCCATCAAACTCCCAGGTCTCACTATCGAGTTACAGCATTCAAAAAGGCCACAGCTCTTGGATAGAAACTGTTTTTTAGTCTATTTGTCCTTGACTTGATGTTTCTATACCTCCTGCCAGAAGGCAGTAGTGCAAACAGACTGTATCCCGGGTGAGATGGATCCTGCAGGATGTTGTTTGCTTTCCTAAGGCAACGGGAACCGTACAGTTCTTCCAAAGGTGGGAGAGGGTGACCAATAATCCTTTGGGCTGTGGTTATGACCTTCTGGAGCACCTTCCTCTCCCTAGCTGTACAACTGGAGAACCAAGCACAAATACAGTATGTAAGTATGCTCTCTATGGAGCCTCGGTAGAAGGACACCAGCAGTCTCTCACTCAGATTGTTCTTTTTTAAAAGTCTGAGGAAATAAATTCTCTGCTGGGCCTTCTTCACCAGAGCAGTGGTATTTGCGCTCCAAGTCATGCCCTGATCCATAGTCACTCCCAAAAACCTGAATTCCGCCACCCTCTCCACCCGTTCCCCGTTGATATACAAGGGCTGAATGTCCGCCTTTTTCTTCCTGTAATCCACCACCAATTCCTTGGTCTTAGCCGTATTAAGAGCCAGATTGTTCTCTCCACACCAACCACAGAGCCGCTCCACCTCGTCCCGATAGGCGGACTCATCCCCTCCTGAAATGAGCCCCACCACCGTAGTATCATCAGCAAACTTGATGATTTTGTTGCTGGAGTAGATGGCTGTACAGTCATACGTATAGAGAGCATAGAGCAGGGGACTCAACACGCAACCCTGTGGTGAGCCGGTGTTAAGGCTAAGGGCTGTGGACACATGTGACCCTACTCTCACCCTCTGAGAACGTTCTGACAAAAAATCCAAAACCCAGAGACAGGTGGAGTTGGGGAGTCCAATCGTCTCTAGCTTGGACACCAGTCTATGGGGGAGGATAGTGTTAAAAGCAGAGCTAAAATCCACAAACAGCAGCCTCACATAATTTCCCGGCCGCTCCAGATGGGACAGAGCAGCATGGAGAGTGGTGGTGGTATTTGGATTACTGTATTGCTTTCAATATAGCAAGGATACAGAACTTGTGGCTTTGCAGATGCTGTTTAATTCTAACTCTTGCCAGTCTCATTTAGCATGGCCAGTGAGCAAGGATGATGTGAGTTGTGGTTTGCATCACAATTTGGCAACAGAGCCTGAAGTGGGCTGGGCTGGTCATGATTTCCTGTCTTAATTTAGAAACTGTTGTAACAAGTCTTTTCTTCTCTGTCATTCTTGCCTGCCAGTTGGAAACTACAAATAGAAAATAATTTCTCTAATAGGAATCAAAGTCTAGTCAGCTCCCATGCGATGCTTCTTTTGTATTTCAATCCAGCTTAAAACTCTTAATAAATAAATATTTGTTAGCTTGTTTGTTTGTTTGAATTTATATGCCACTTGAGTGTAAAAAGCCTCAAAGCTAATGTGCTAATACATGAAATTGAAAATGAGCCATCATTTATATAACAAAGCTCATCCCACATCATATTTCAGTTACGCATACCCACAGAAATGAGAATTTCTACTGATATATTTCCACAAATCCTTAAATCTGTCCTGGGAGTTCTCCCAAACCAGCGCTGCAGATTTTATTTGGGTGGGGCCCATAGGGAAAGGAAAGGGAGAAGTTCTGTTGTGCAAACAAACTTCCTTATACAATTGGGATTACTTTGTTAGGTAAAACCCTCTATTAGAAAACTGATGATTTTCTATTATCATTAATAGGTGAATCATTCTATAATTAAAATTCAGTGAAAAGGCAATAAACAGAGTAAATTGTGTGCTGGTGGGCTAGTCTCTACATAGGTTCTTTTTATTTTCTGTATCAGCAAATAATTTGGAAGTAATGAATTTTTTAATTATAGTTTGTAGACAGTACAGACTCAACAATGTTCCTCTTTTGCAATAGCAATTTCCCTCCCTCCTACCTGAACTAGTTAAATCCTTGAACATGCAAGGCCTATTCTTTGGGAGAATTCTCAAATGGCATTGCAAAATGCATTGTTTAAAAAAGAGCAAGCAATGAAAGCCCCTGTCCACAACACAGGATATAGGATCAACAGTCTGTGTCTGGATAAAACGCATTTGCCATGATAAAATTTCTCCTGGGACCTTATTACTTTTTGTGCAGGAATAGCAGCCTTCCATCCAGAGTTAAAAAAGTACTGTCCAGCTAATCAATATGGATTCTGATAAATCCAAAGAAATAAGGGAATAAGAAGAAATTCAACGTAACAAGCACCTGAAAAGTGCTGGACTATTTCAGACATCCCCTTTTGTTGCTATGTATTAAATACTGATGTCCTGAACTCAGAGAAGATCTCTCTTTAGTTAGGGCCCTAGTCATACTACCGGGTTACTTCGGAAATATAAGAGAATGTCAGAATCAAAAAAGAATAAAGAATAATTGCATCGCCTGGAAAAACAAACATTTAGGGTTGGTTCCTTTGCCTGAATTGTAGCAAGTTATTAATGGTAAGATGGCTTCAAATTCTCTTACAGCAGGGTGCAGAATCTTCAGCCCCTGCAGATACCGTCGGATTTCATCACCCTCTGACAGCATGGCTAAGGATCCGGGATGATGGGAGTTGAAGTCAAATAACATCTGAAGGCCACAGGTTGTGGGATGCTGATCACAGATGTTGGTGGCAGGCTTATCTAGCTGTTGTATATTGCACATTAAACTTCAAACTTGAAAATACGTCGGGAGATGCAATGGCATCAAGAGTTCAAAAAGAGCACTAGACATCTTCTGTCAGACTGAACACTTTGAAATGAAGTGAGTAAACCTGCAATTGCATATGGGTGCTCTAATCCTTGTGGGCTGCACAAATGGTGTGCACAGCATGTGCAGAAGGTTTACAAAGCCGCCATACACCAGCTTGCTGTGGTCACATTTTGTGTGTGTACATCTGTGTCTGAGAGAGCAAGAGATGGGGAAGAAGAATATTATGGCCACACCCACACATTTAAAGCCCATGAGTTGTGTCCAATAATTCTGGGAACTGTACTTTGTTAATTGTGCTGGAATTTGTAACTTGGTGAGGGATACACTTCCAAGGATTATTTGGGGGAAGTTGTGCATTAAATGTGCATTAAATGTGTGGTGTGGTGTGGATGTGACCAAGAATGGAATGGAAAGAACAGGAAAAAACAGGGCTGTTACCAATATCTTCTCCTTTGACACCCATACAATGAAAACAGAATGAAGTAAAATGCTGGCAAGCCTTCAGAGGAAGGGAATTCCATTACTGTTGAAGTGGTATAAATTCCAGTCTGCGTTGCCTTTCATCAAGTCACCAAACAGTAAAGTGTCAGGTTGTTGCAATATTGGTGATGAGGCTGAAACAGATCTGGGGCACTAGACCTATTGGACACATGGTGAGTCGTGTGGAGGGAAGCATAGTAATAAGCCTGCATTTCTACCATACAAAATGCATTTATTGTGTTTTGGAATGCAAATATGAAATGGTTTTCCTTTGTGTACTGAGTGATTTAATCTTCTTCTTCTTTTTGTATCCCAAACATTCAGAGAGAGCTTCAAATAGCATTGAGGGAGGAACGGGGGGGGGGACGTTCTTCAGCAGGATCCCTGAAGTGGAATTATGTATTAGCAGCAGGCGGCTGACTTTTTTAAAAAAGAAAAAGAAAAAAAGGTGTAATGATGGCAGCAAGAGCAAGTCATCAGAAGATAATTGTCTCCATTTCAGAATGTTGATCTAAAAGTTGTCTCTCTTTTAAGGAAGATTTTACAAGCTATTAGTTTGCCAGTTACCAAAAATAATGGAAATGCAGATGTAGAGCTGCAGAATATTTACTGTGTACTATAAAATACCTATATGTTTCTTTATGTGCAGTGCAATAAAATAAAGATTATATAAAGGGGGGAAATGGAAATTATAAAGACTATTGCTAAGGTAATGAAAATTGTAAATATAGCTCTCATTGGATCCTCATGAAGGCTAAAATTTATACATTTATTCCAAAATACAAGAGACTTTGCACTTAAAATTAATTTTATCTCCCTAATGAAAAAGAATAATCCTGGCTTGTTCCTAGAATTTAACATGCTCAATATTTTTTTAAGAGCCTCACTAATATAGACTCTAATATTGAAATTTTCTATTTTGATCAGATGCTTTTTGTTTGTACTGTGATATACTTTTCTAGAGCATCATTCTACCACAGATGCATGAATGTGAGTGTAATACCTTAGAAATTTTTTTTTATAACAACTCTTTTGTTCACTCAGGGACATATGTGCATAAAAACATGGGCTGGAGCTTCATTTTCAACCTACACTGCAGTTCTTGTCTCTGCACTGCAGCTCTTTGTTAGCTGTAGTCTCTTTGAACTTGTGGAAGAATTTTATATATACTGTAGAACTGATATTTCCATAAGTCAGGTCAGGGGTGAGAATGGTCCTACAATATGATAGATGAATGGGAAACAATTTCCCCCAAACAATAATGCATCTTGCAGTACACCATTTAAGTGATAGCACTATGGCTTTGTTTTACAGCACATACAGAAAAGCCATGTTTCAGGCACCTCAGAATGACCTCAGAAAAGTTACAGGTTTCAGGGCTCACCCACCTTTTCGGTCAGTGAGCACATTGGGAATTTTGAAAAAGTGCAGTATGCCCCAGTCACTAAGTGGCTTCCAGTGGATGGGTGAATGCAGTTTAGAAGATGCTGAGACACTGCAAACAGGAACTGAACAGGAAGAGCAGTCACTTGTGTATTGTGGATTTTTTAGAGGATATTTACCTTTTCCATTCCACCTTTAGTTGCAGACATGGGATTTTTATGTGTCACATGTCTGTTTACATTCCAGCACAGTTTGCTGGCGTAAGTGGAACTTTCGCTGTGTTGCTTTTGTTTTGACTCTCTGAGAAGATGGCAAGGGGAGACGACATTTTTGTGTGTGTCTTGATTTATGTTTAATAAATCCGTAGTTCATAGTACGTATTCACAGCTTCAGCCTCTTCTGTTTGTGCGGTTTACACTGCTACGTATATAGTGTGCTCAAGTCTGGGAGGCTTGAGTCACTGATTTATGTTGGAGTCAGAAGTCGATGGATCTTTGCAAGGGCACGGCTAAGAAGGAGACGATTCAGCTGGGGGCTAGCCAGCTGGCCTTTCGACCCCAGGATGATGACAAGGAGATACACCCATTTCTGTAGGAGCCACGTTGGCGATCCCCTGGCTTTGAAGCATCATATGTTTCTGCTGTGTTCTCCAACCTACTCTCCTTCACAAACTAATAAATATATCCTCCCTTAATTTCACAATGTGGAAAACCCATCCTTTCTGTGCATTACTACAGCGGTTCCCAATTTTTCTCCACAGACCACTTGAAAATTGCAGAAGGTTTTAGCAGACCACGAGATGATTACTCTTCCTTTTGTAGCAATTGCAATGCGTTGTATTAGAAGTTAAATGATTTTGCTGCTATCATCACATCTTTTGTTTCTTATGTGTTTTCCCGTATTGTGATTTGAAATAAAAGAAATACAGATACAATTAAAAAAATAATATAAATATTTAGTGCCAGAATGACACATTAAACTTGAGGACCACAGTCTGAGAACCCATGCATTAATATAGGCAAATATCTCTGCCTGCAACAGGAACACAGAACCTGCTCTGGAGTGACTGCTAATACAGATATTTAATGCTTTCACCAGAAGAAAGTAAAACTACCTTGTAGCCATTGTGTTCTTCCTAATTCAATTAAAGGATGCTAGTTGTTCACTGAGTAGACACCAAATTCAAATGTGCGTCACTCTGTTGTGTTACAATTGTCCAAGATTCCCTGGTGAGTTTTGTGAACCATATGGAATGCATTCAGATTCACTGTTCAAGCCAAAAAGGTCATGAAAATTGCTGTCATGCTTAAACTACCCATATGAATAACTATGTAAAAAGTGAATTAACTCAAATGATTTGCTTGAAAGCCTCAAGGAGTCTTTATAATTACTGAGAACTTTTCAATTATTTTCACCTTCACATTTTGCCCCATGCCACAATGCACAATATTCTAGTGCCTTTCCAAACTCTGCTTCTCGTTCCCGTTCTCTTCCATCTTCTTCCATACTGTCTAACGTCAAAGAGACATATTCTTATTCTCAAAAATGGATTATTATTATTACTACTACAGTTCATTAATCATCTTCTAAACTACCATTTCAAGGCAATTTACACATAAGATAATTAAAAGTTAAAAACACAAAAACAGCAAATACACTTAAAACAAGATTAAAACCCTACTAGGTGGACACTCATGGTAAAGACCTATTTATCTGTATGGGAAACTTGAGAGAACAAAAATGCATTCAACTGTTTGCAGAAAGTCCAGATATTTGGGACCTGTTGTATATTGACATGAATGTTATTCAATGGAACAGCGGCAACTGCAATAAAAGCCCTGCTCCAATTTACTGAGGATGGTTCTGAAATCTCTGGAAGCTGAAAGAGAAATATTCCCACAGACTATTACAATCCACTGGGTATATAAGGTGGCCTATCAAGCAACATGGTCCTGAAGGACTTACGTGTTAGTATCAACACCTTGAACTTGGCAGCCACTGTAAATATCACAAGCAAGTTTGAGCTGAACGTGGCACAAGAGTTTGAGAAACTCTTGGGTGCAACAGCTGGACATGAACCCAGCAATTATGCAGATCCATTTTGCCGTTGCACCCATAACAAATAACTATCTGTAGCCAAATGAGATACAATTGTTCAATTCAAGGCCAATCCTACTATTAGGCTGATGTCTCAGGTAGTGAACACTGCTGGTAGGACTTCCTGAGTCTCCAAGTGGCTTGGCCTGCTCTCCTATTATGCTATACTTGGGCCCAGCACAGAATAGTGTCCTATTGCCAATGTTGAAATAAGCTTCAACAGGCAGTCCAGTCAGATTAGGTATGTGAAATTGTGGAATGGGGGAAGCCAACTTGTCTTTTGACTTAGGAAGTAAAATATGTTGTAAGAAGGATGTCTGAATGGCTTGCCGTGTTGATGGCATTTAAAGTGGCGTCCACTTTGCAACTGATTTGTGTGCACTGACTGTTGCTCTCAATCAAACGACAAGCTGTGCCCTTGCTCATTTCACTTTGCTTGCCAACCCCACCTACAACCCACCCCTATCAACCCCACATACCTTTGCCAACCCCTCCCCTTAGACCTTACCAAACCTCATCTGCCCTTAGAACTTGCCAAACCCTGACCCACTTCCCTTAGATCTTGAGAAACACATCTACTCCCCTTAGAGCTATCACCTCTCACCTCTCTGCTCACACTGCCTTCCTCACACTGACAAAACTGTTTCACCATTAGCAGTGGAGGGCAAAGACAAGAGAAAGCAGTGGGTGGTGGCAGGGCATGACAGGTGCTGGGGAGCTCCCCTGCCCTGACTGTTCCTCCATGGTTTGCCTAGGCCACCTGCCTGACACTGTTTCCCTCCTTCATTTCTCCTCAGCCTCCAATGCTGCTTTGATGCTCTCAGAAGCCTGTCATCATGCTATGGTTCACAGCACCAACTGTTGGCGGCCAAGCAAACTGCAGTGTGACAGCAGCCTTCCCTTTTTATTATAGGTTAACATAAATATTCATATATATTAATTCATTAATATAGTACAACATTACAGTTAGGTCTACGCAAAGCCACTTTCATTGAAACTGTCTTCTCTCTTCATATGCATCAGGACATGAGTAGGCAATGAGAAAACCAAGACTCATTTTGAGTTTCTTTCTTTTTGAGTGCCTTATGATGGGTATAAACTACAAATCATCTTCCACAGCATCTTTGTTTTGCATAATATGGATCTGCTAGCGTTGTGTACACATGGTGCTCACTGTGGATTTTATTATATATATATATCAATCAAAATAGCTGCCAGGTTATAAACAGTATCATTCTTCAGGCTTGTACAATGTGTTTTCACAGGAATACTGATAGACAGGATCAAAAGGAGAAGCATTGTGATAAAGGAGCAGGAGCAGTATGTTATCTTTGGTCATAAGCTACAAAATATGTAAGATGATAACAAAAATATCATTACAAAATAATATCCAAAACCAATAGAGCATGAATACTTACTCTAGATAACAATCAATGTCATGAGTGAGTGTGCCTGTATGTTAGAGTCATGGATAGAGACAACTGTGTGTTGTGCCACTGCTGTGTTATAATCTCCAAACAGAAAATCAATTTTTTACAAATTGGACCAATACCCTTGACTTTTATTTATTTTTGTTGTGCATTTCTATTAAGAATGTAAATAAATAAGTAATGTGGCATATCCTGTGGGACTCCCTCACCACAATACAATGACATAAATCGTATGGAATTTCCCTATATTTCTCATCAAGGATTGCAGGAGGAATTTGTTGCAGTCTTACTAGGGAAATAATTTTCTTAGAGATTTAGTGTTTATAGACAGTGCACAAAAGATTTTTTAAAAATGCATTTTTGTGAATATACAATTTTCTCACACCCATGTCTTTCAGCTGCTTATTGATACGCTATTAAAAAGACACTGTAGAACCTCTTAGCCATCTGGTGGGCTTGTTCTGTGAATTCTGAATAGCTTGTAACTCAGTGTTATACTTACTTTCCCTCTGAATCACAGTTAAGGGGCTTCCATACAGTGAATTAATTCAAAACACATGGAATGAAAATATTAACCCCTTGGAATTTTTAATGTCTCATGAAACTGCTTCAACAGAGAAACACAACTTTATTATTCTGCCTCCTCTTTGCCTAGGTAGGCAAAGGGATATGAAAAAGTCTGTCCTCCAGAAGAGAATAAACATGTTGATTTAGATGTATTCCTGGTAATTCTGCTGTATATAGACCCATATTATTTTGATAGCATAAATAACTTTCAACAACGCTGAAACTGCTGCCCTTGGTATTTTTAATTTATACCTGCTGTACCTATCATGTGTTTTGGTCCAAATGTTTATTTAATAAGATTCAGTAATAATATTTAGTGCCAATTACATTCAGAGTACGCTTTCAGAAATGAGAATTTATTCTTCTCATAGGTTTAATTCTACACAAAATTGTCATAAACCAATAGCAGAATGTTAGAAAGGCATGATTTTATTATTACTACTGTTTTATTTTTATTTACAAAATTTCTATACCCCCCATCTGAGGATCACATTGTGGTTTGCAATATAAAAACACAGAAATGCCTACTATGGTAACGAACAAGAACAAGAATATGTTAGTAAGGCTGCAATCTTATGCACACTTACCTAAGAGTAAGTCCATAAAACGCTGTGGGACTTACTTCTGAGTAAACATGCTTAAGGCTGCACTGCATGTTGCACATGGAAGACTTTGACAGTAATATAGACCAGGTATATCTAATGTAGTGCCCTCCTGATGATGCTGGATTTCAACTGCCATGATGCCCAGCCATTAAAGTCATGGCTGATGGGAGTTGTCTGCCAACAATACATTGCAATGCAATAGAAACATCATGGGTAGCCAAGGAAATTATTATAGAATATGTTTGGTGTAGAAGAAATGACTCCCCATCATGCACCTTCCTGCTGTGAGCAGGCAAGATTTCAGATGTGGTAGTTGATCCTATACTGCACTGCACTGAAGTATTCTGGCAGTTGCGATACTGTTACGTAATAGAGGAGAGAGTGGGAGGGCCAAGGTTGCATGGAGATCAGCAGGTATAAACACACTGGCAAAACCAATCCAGCACTTCTGCCTATACTCCTCCCTGGCCGCAAATTAGGGATACTCTGTCGATGTCAGGGACTGAAGAGGAATGGTGGAGACCACCCCTCCTCTTCCTGAAACTTCCGGAGAGGAGAGAGACAGTATAGATTTACAACAGTGGTTTGCAGAAGGTCACAGTTCAGAGGCTGCAGAGAGGAGAAGCTGGGAAATATTGGGAGGGGAGCAGGAAGAAGAAGAAGCACCAGGGGAGAGACAGCTGACAGACTTAGTGTCTTTAGAAAGCATTCCAGACCCCCCTCCTCCCAGAACCCTGGCGGGCATTGAAAGTAGGAGAACAGAAAGCTCAGAGGCAGAAAGCACAGATCAGCCAGCACAGGGATGATGTATAATAGGAGAGACAGAAGGGGTGGGGCTTTACTCAGAGCAATGCCATTACTGAAATAGAGGCACCTTACTAAGCCTCTCTCTGTGAATATTGAATCAAAGATCTTGGTAAGAGTTTCTTGTCTTTCCTTTACTGGCAGCTGGCCCTGAGGGAGGGGGATCAGACTCCCTGAAGCCTGGCAGTCTATTATGTTTGTGATGGCCTGGGAATCCGATTCAGAGGCCGAACCGGAGGAACTCCAGCCTGCACAGGAGTCCCCCGCCTCCAGGGCCGGCTGAGCTGGGGCAGGGCCTTGACTGAGGCACCTGCACCTGTGCCGGATTGTGCTGGTCCAGGGGGGAGGCTGACTGGCCTTTATCTTCTCTGAGGCCAAGGGCGGTCCCGGCCCCCAGGAGACCCGCCTCTCCTGGCCTTAAAGCGAGCACTCCTCCTGGGAGAAACCAGTTCTCTTTGCCTCTCTGCCCTGAGCCTCTGCAGTTCAGGAGAGGCTGAAGGGTTACTGGATCCAGGGGGAGACTCACCTGTAGGCACTGAGTCCTCAACCACTTCCGGAGCCAGAGTGGATTCACCTGGTGCCTGCTCCTGAGGATCCGGCACAGGTGCAGGCGCTTCAGAATCAAGGCCCTGCCCCAGTTCAGCCAGCCCTGGAGGTGGGGACTCCTGTGCAGGCTGGGATTCCTCCGGTTCAGCCTCTGAATCGGATTCCCAGGCCATCACACCATCCCCCCTCCCAGCCCCCCCTCAATCGAGGGTCTGGACCCTGCTTGCTAGGGTACGCCGCATGGAAATCTCGGAGGCAGGCAGGCATGTGGACGTTGGCTGCTGGTTCCCAGGAACGGTCCTCCGGTCCATACCCCTTCCAGTCTATGAGATACTGCAGCTTTCACCTGCGGTATCAGGAGTCCAGAATGCATTCCACCTCGTACTCCGGCTCCCCCTGAACCAAAACTGGCTGCGGTCGGAGACGGTTCGGGTGGAACTCGTCGGGTGGGGCCACCGGACTCAGAAGGGACTTGTGGAATACCGGGTGAACCTTCAGGGTTGCAGGCAACTGGAGACGGATTGCCACAGGCGAGACCTGGTCCACGATAGGAAACGGGTCGGTGAAACGGGCGTCCAGCTTCTGCGAAGGTCGAGAGGGGTGGAGGTGGCGAGTGGAGAGCCATACGAGGTCACCGACGTGGAGTTCTGGCCCCACCTGGCGGTGGCGGTCGGCCTGGGCCTTGTACGCCTCCTTGGCCTGGTGCAGTTGCTCCATCAATAGCTGTTGCTGGTACTGGAGCTCCTGAAGCCACTCTGTCACCACAGGGGGAGACTCACCTGTAGGCACTGAGTCCTCAACCACCTCCGGAGCCAGAGTGGATTCACCTGGTGCCTGCTCCTGAGGATCTGGCACAGGTGCAGGCACTTCAGAATCAAGGCCCTGCCCCAGTTCAGCCGGCCCTGGAGGCGGGGACTCCTGTGCAGGCTGGGATTCCTCCGGTTCAGCCTCTGATTCCCAGGCCATCACACGGATCCTCAGGAGCAGGCACCAGGTGAATCTACTCTGGCTCCGGAGGGGATTGAGGACACATTGCCTACAGGTGCGCCTCTCCCAGCCCTATCAGGGGAAGGCGAGTCTCCCTCTGGGTCCAGTAACCCTCCAGCCTCTCCTGAGCTGCAGAGGCTCAGGGCAGAGAGGCGAAGGGAACTGGTTACTCCCAGGAGGAGTGCTCGCCTTAAGGCCAGGAGAGGCGGGTCTCCTGGGGGCCAGGACCGCCCCTGGCCTCAGAGAAGATAAAGGCCAGTCAGCCTGGTCCCAGGTTGCAGGAGCAACGTCATCGAAGAGCTGTTTTGGCCAGCATCCAGTCCTGTTCCTCCAGTGTTCCTGTCCTTGCCTGGCTCCTCGCTTTGGACCCCGCTTCGCCCGTGGAGGACTGTCTGCCATCCCTTGACTCAGGTCCTGGACCTCGCCCCACGGTAACCTCCCCCCGGCACCAGCACAATGTTTCTAGAAAGGCATCTTATCCATGTATGGAAGAGTGTGACTTTGTTGAGTGAGGACCTGCATGAAGAAGAAGAAGAAGAAGAAGAAGAAGAAGAAGAAGAATTTATTACTTATAAGATGCCCATCTGACTGGATTGCCCCAGCCACTCTGGGCAGTTTCCAGAAAAATTTATATGAAAAACCACAACAAAACACCAAACATAAAAAACTTCCCTATGCAGGGCTGCCTTCAAACGTCTTTTAAAAGTTATATACAGTGGTACCTTGGGATGTGAACGGGATCCATTCTGAAGCCCCGTTCGCATCCCGAACGGAACGCAAGACACGATGGCACGTCTGCTCATTCGCAGGTTGCGTTTCGCCACTTCCACGCATGTGCGCAACGTCATTTTGAGTGTCTGTGCATGCATGAGCAGCGAAACCCGGAAGTAACGCTGGGTTGCTGCGGGTTGCCGCGGAGCACAACTCGAATGTGCTAAACCCGAAGCACATTCAACACGAGGTATGACTGTAGTTGCTTATCTATTTATCATCTGAGGGGCCAGTGTTCCACAGGACAGATGCCACTACCAAGAAGGCACTGTGCCTGGCACGTCTCACAGTGAGGGAACAACCAGAAGGTCCCTGTAGCTGGATTGACACCTTACGTTTAGTTTATAGTTTGATCCAAGGGCACCTAGAAAATCAATGATACAAATACAGTGGTACCTCGGATTACAAATGTTTCTGGTTACAAACGCTTCAGGTTACAGACTCCGCTAACCCAGAAGTAGTACCTCGGGTTAAGAACTTTACTTCAGGATGAGAATAGAAATTGCGTGGCACCGGCGCGGTGGCAGCGGGAGGCCCCATTAGCTAAAGTGGTACTGCAAGTTAAGTACAGTTTTAGGTTAAGAACGGACCTCCAGAACGAATTAAGTTCTTAACCCGAGGTACCACTGTAAGCTGTTCAGGAGGAGTAGCAAGGGAATTTAGCCTCTTCTTCCCACCTTCCCACCTCTTCACCAAGCAACCCCCTGGTTCTGTTGCTAATTATCTGTGCAGACATTGGACCAAGGAGACTGTCTACAGTCATTTATTATAATAATACTAGCAGCAATATGACATTCAGAGCATGTCACACCAGCAGTATTTGTTACATTCAGTGTTGTATCTCAAAAATTTAATTAGACAGCAAGGCTTTCTCATAAAATTATAAGTGATTCATACAGTAATTTCATAAGTAGAAATGCACTGCAGAAACTGTGATGCTTACAGATTTATCCTACGATTTTGAACAGGGAGATTTAAATCCAGAAGGTTCATAATTTGCTCTTTTAAAAAAATATTCTCCCTCACACAAAAGTAAATACACTACATGGCAGTAGTGAGACATAGTGTTAAGGATGTGTCTTCTAACGGGAATAAAAGATCCATGAGTACTGTTGCAAACTCTGAGTTATGTTTAAATCACTATCATGAGCTAAGCTAATAAAGCAAGGATATAAACTTTATTTTTGTTTTATTCTGTAACATTTAGGCCACAATCATCATTCATGGTCTGCCACATAAATGTGTGTTCTAATAGAGTTTTCTAAAAAAAAACACAAGTGCAAACAAACAAATTTTGGGTCTTTTTGCAAACCCATCGATTGGATCTTGAGATTTAGACTAAAGTGTGGGGAGGTGAGGGAAAGGGTAAAACATCTCCTGCAGGCAAATTGGTGAAAGCTGCGGGCAAAAGGCTTTTCATAATTCACCAGCTGATTTGTGGGCAGAAAAACTGGGGATACAATTTCACAAAATTTCTCCAAAGGAAGGAAGAGCCAGTGTGGTGTAGTGGTTAAGAGCGGTAGTCACGTAATCTGGGAAACCGGGTTCGTGTCTCCGCTCCTCCACATGCAGCTGCTGGGTGACCTTGGGCCAGTCACACTTCTGTGAAGTCTCTCAGCCCCACTCACCTCACAGAGTGTCTGTTGTGGGGGAGGAAGGGAAAGGAGAATGTTAGCCGCTTTGAGACTCCTGAAGGGGAGTGAAAGGCGGGATATCAAATCCAAACTCTTCTTCTTCTTCTTCTTCTTCTTCCATCAGTATCTCAGCAGTGAGGATCATCATGAACAATGACAGTAACACTACTTTATATCCCCTCCTAAGGTTCCGCCTCCCTCCTGCCAATGCAAAACAAGCAATCACAAAATCCGCGTGGAACGTGTAGTTTGACCCTACAAGAATATGATCAATGTATAGTTGACTGATGTTCTTAAGAGAACCACACCTGCAAACCCTTTACTGAGAACAAAATAAAAAGTAATCCCTCCCCCCAGCTCATTTCTATCAGATGTTGGAGATAACCTCATGCCTCTTAAGCAACATGTTCAACTGAAGGCAACTGCCCTAGTGAAGGAGCAAAGGAAGTGGAGTGGATTTTGAAGGAAGTTGTATGGTTTCCAGGAAAAGTGAGGTGGTCAGGCCAAATTCAATTATGTTTTGTAGGATGCTTTTCTTTGTGATCTCTCTCTCTCTCTGTGTGTGTGTGTGTGTGTGTGTGCACGCGCAACGAGATGAAACTGAGTATTTAATGTATTGTAGATCACTAGTTTAAAATTATGGAAGAATAACAAATACTACAATTGAATAGTTAGAGTAATCGATTCAAGTTCAGTGTCCTAATTTTCATGAAGAATAATTTGGGTATTTACCTCTGTAGAGGATTTTCTTCTTAAAATAGTAAGGATTAAAAAAAAACGTGATGGGTCACAGCTTGTACCAGGCATGCTGCCAATTTGCAGATGTGTATATTCAGTCCATCCTGCTAATCAACTCTTCAACCCACTCAGTAGCTCCTTGCTAACTTAGCCATCTGTTACTGTTGAAAGAAAAAAACTCTTTCAGAAAAGAACCTAAGCTTACAGTCTAATCGCTATTTAAAGGGGGAGAAAGAGGTTGTTCCTGGGTGCATAGTCACTCCAACTGAACCCTTGCCAGATTTGCATGCTCTTTAGCCAGAGACATGTTAACTAAATCAGTGCCTCTCACATAATACTATATATATATATATATATATATATATATATATATATATATATATGCTTTCGTAGATTTTCACGGGTACAGGAATGCAGGTTTTGGTGTCTTCGGGTGTCTTCCCGTGTAAGAGTCGGGGTGTCTGGGCGACGTTTCGACGAGGTCTCACTCGTCATCTTCAGGCTGGTGCTTTCGGCTTCTTGTTACTGGAACAGAGCTCTGTTCCAGTAACAAGAAGCCGAAAGCACCAGCCTGAAGATGACGAGTGAGACCTCGTCAAAACGTCGCCCAGACACCCCGACTCTTACACGGGAAGACACCCGAAGACACCAAAACCTGCATATATATATATATATATAGTGGCATGCATTAATAACAAGCTATTTGTATTCTAGACTTTTATGAGGGAGGTGATCTTTTCCCCCAGGACACATTGATTTTCTAATTCCAGCAAGTTCAGCATCAAATAATTTTCCCCTGCACACAGAACAGAAGCTGATATCCAGCAAAATACTTGTGATTATTCCTATGTCATTAGGAAATTATGGGTTATATTAGATTTTAATAACCTAGCTAGCACTTGACATTGATTTTCACTTTTGATTTAAAAAGCACAATGTCATGGATTAGGATAGCAATATTTAAATGAGTCAAAGGCTTTCCATACCCCAAATCTATCATGTCAGAAATCTAGATTACTAGTGTAATCTGTCTGTATCTACTGAGAAGCAAGTTATAATGGGTTCAATGGGGCTTGCTCCTTAGTAAGTGTGTTTACATCTGCAGCCTTCCATAACTTACTTTGAAAACCCTGTGCAGTATGATAATTAAATGGTACTCCTTGATTAAATGCATCACATGCTGCTGTTGTTGTTATTCTTAATCATCACCATCATTATGATGTGTACTTTCTGTTCTGGGTAAACTGGTGTAATATAGTATTAAAGCAATATATATATATATATATATCAAGCATATAGAATAATAAATATTGTTGAAGAAGAATCAACTTGGTTTCTGCAAGGATAAGTCTGATCTTCCTAATCTTCTAGAGCTCTTTGAAAGTGTCAAAATAAATGTGGTTAGAAGTGATCCCGTAGCCATCGTACTGCATAACCTTTTGTCAAAGTCTCTAACCAAAGGTTCCTGAGCAATCTTAGCAGCAATCATAGGGTAAGAGGCTACATCCTCTTATGGAATTGTACCTAGTTAAAGAACAAGAAGCAGAAAGAAGGAATCAATGAACAGATTTCAGTAGAGGGTTCCCCAAGGACCAGTATTGGGACCTGCACTTTTAAACTTGTTCGTAAATGAGTTAGGGCTTCATAGTGAGGTGGCTAGTAGGGCTTCCAGGGACACCCCTGATTTACAGAAGCCACCCTGGTTTCTGATTTGATCTCGGAATGTACCACTTTTCCTTGGTATGTCCCTATTTTCATTGGAGAAATGTTGGAGGGCATGGAGTTATCTGACCCCTGAGCCGTCTGAAGGCAATCCTGAATAGGGAAGGTTTTGGTTTTTTTTAATGTTTAATGTTTTATTATGTTATTATAGAAGTTGGAAGCTGCCAAGAGTAGCTGGGGCAACCCAGTGAAATATGTGGCGTATAAATAGTAAAATTATCATTATGGAATGGGACGTTCCTATTTTCATTGAAGAAATGTTGGAGGATATGCAGTGACTTCCTAGTTCCTTCCCTCTCCCCTTCCCAGTAAACAGCAATGACCCACCTGCCAGGAAGCAAGCAACTCCTGATTGTACAAACAGAAACCAGGCCATGTTGTTCATTTGACAGAGACATTGGCAACCATGGAGAGACCTGGTCTGAACAGAGACATTGGATTCTTATCTCAATATACACGACTAAGCCATTTCTCACCTTCTCACCCCTTGCCTTTTCCTGTAAGACCTATTACAGTCGTTAAGAGTCGTCAGCAGGCTCATCTCAGCTATCTGCCAATCTCCCATTCCCACCACCCTTCTGAGTAATACCCCTCCCCACCTTCTCACTATATAGAAGGGTCTGGCAACTTATGTTTCAGTGTATCTGAAGAAGTGTGCATGCACACGAAAGCTCATACCAAGAACTAACTTAGTTGGTCTTTAAGGTGCTACAGGAAGGAATTTTTTTATTTTGATTATTGTAACTCACTCTACGTGGGGCTGCCCTTGAGACTGACCCAAAAACTCCAGCGGGTGCAGAATGCTGTGGCGAGACTCCTTATGGGGTCCTCGCCATGGGATCACATTCACCCGGTGCTATACCAGTTGCACTGGCTCCTGGTAGAGTACAGGATCAGGTTTAAGGAGCTGGTTTTAACCTTTAAAGCCCTATATGGCCTACGACATTCGTACTTACAGGACCACTGAAGGAACAGGTTACCCGAACCTGACTGTGCAGTCACCTGAACCGGGCGCCGAAATTCCCAGATTCTTTCTTCAAGGATCCATTAGCCTAAAATCCATTAGCTTGAGCTGTATAACACAAACCCAGCTGTATAAACAAAGTCTTCTCCTTTATCAGTCCATGAAGGCTTAATGGACGGCCTTGTCAGTTCTGAGTGGAGACAGGATGGCAGATCTGGGTCTTATCTTATCGGTTGTAACTATCCTGACCACTATCCTTGCAAGACAGGCCTGTCAGCCTGTCAGCCCCCGCACCCTATACCTGGGTGACCTTTTTCACCCCAAAATAAGAGTGCAGAAACAGGAATTTCTGTTCATGCTCAAGGATGCAAACTTACGTGTACAAACTCATGAGGCTGGATTCCTGGGGAGGAGGAAAGGGGACCTGAAGGGGATATAAGCTGTATGTAACTGCTCTTTAAGTGTGCTTGCTGTGACTGATCACGCAGTGCCTTTCTGCTATCTGGAAAGCAGAAATACAGTGGTGCCCCGCAAGACGAATGCCTCGCAAGATGAAAAACTCGCTAGACAAAAGGGTTTTGCAGTTTTTGAGCTGCTTCGCAAGACGAATTTCCCTATGGGCTTGCTTCGCAAGACAAAAACGTCTTGCAAGTTTGTTTCCTTTTTCTTAACACCGTTAATACAGTTGCGACTTCACTTCGAGGAGCAACTCATAGAACGCGGTTTGGTAGCCTTTTTTGAGGTTTTTGGTGATTTTTGAAGCTTTTCCAAAACTTTTCCGACACCGTGTTTCGCAAGACGAAAAATTCGCTAGACGAAAAAACTCGCGGAACGAATTAATTTCGTCTTGTGAGGCACCACTGTAAACTCTTTCTCTGAACCAACCCTCGGTGTCCATTGACTCCTCCTTCCCTCCCGGGAGCAACGTGCACCCAACCAATGGGAAGGGTCTGAAAAGGCTACACCACCTCTCCTGGTATGTCCCATGGAGGACCTTACGGTCTTCAGATAAAAACATCTTGGAGATCCCAGGCCACAGGGAGGTTAGGCTGGCCTCGACCATAGCCAGGGCTTTTTTGGCCGTGGCCCCAATCTGGTGGAATGCTCTGTCACAAGAGACTAGGGCCCTGTGGAACTTGACATCTTTTCTCAGGGCCTGCAAGACGGAGCCGTTCCACCAGGCCTTTGGCCAAGGCACAGTCTGACCCCCTCTCTCCTTCTGTAATCCTCATAGAACTCTAGTCCAATGGTTGCCATTACTTTGATTCTGAATTAATTTTAGAATGTATTTTAATTAATTGACTGTGTGATTTTATGTACACTGTGCTATTTTTACTTGTTAGCTGCTCTGAGCCCAGCTTTGGCTGGGGAGGGTGGGATATAAAAAATGATGATGATGATGATGATGATGATGATGATGATGGGCAGGAGATAAATTCTATAAAAAATAAGTTGGGGTTGATAACTCTTCCACCATTCAGCTTTACTGGAATGATTCAGAAGAGATAAAGGGAAGTTTCTTCTTTACACAGTGCATGCTAAACCTTCTGATTTGCTACTACTACTGCTATTTTTTTTTAAAAAAAATTATGCCCTACGCATCTGGCTGGGTTTCCTCAGCCACTCTTGGCAGCTTCCAGCACATATGAAAACATACTACAGAATGTGATGATGTCCAAAAACCTAGATGATTTTAAAAGGGGATTAGACAGATGAATGGAGATTAAGGCTTTCAGTGGCTACTGATCTCCAGTACTAGAGGTATCATGTCTCTGAATCCTTATCTTCAGGATCATAGACATCGTTTCTCTGGCTGTCAGTGGTAAACAACAGAAGGAGAGAAATATTGCCCTCATTTCCTGTTTGTGGACTTCCCAGAGGCATCTGATCCACTAGAGGGAACAGGAAGGTACAATAGATAGACGTTGATCCAATCCAGCCAGACGCTTATTATCTTCTTACAAATTATGCAATAGGCTATTAAAATAAAAAAGAAAATAAAATAAAAAACACCCTATTTTTAATCCTTTAAATCTTTTTTTATGTAATAATTGTGGGTATGTATATGTTTCTTCAAATGTCTGCAACTATATGTAACCAGGAAAAGTTTTGCCTTTATATCTTTTGTTGAAAATGTAGCAACTAAGAACTCTGTTGAAAAGCAGTTCTTAGTTAGTTTCTTAACGTGGAGGAAATGGATGCAATCTGGTGAAAAATTGGGGGAGGGGGTTAAGTGTTTGTCCCCCATACATATTAAAAATTCATGCTTATCCTCAAACTTTGCTAATGCCAAAGCAATTTACTTGTAGTTCTGACAATTGTAACAATCAAATTTTAGGTGCAAATTGAAGATAAGTAATATCTATGGGTAATAATTCAGTTCTTCTTGTCCATTATCACATAAATTGAAAGATTTTTCATAGAATATGCCAATTCAAAAAAAGAAGTAGCAGCACTTCGTTTTCAATAGCATAATAGTTGTTTCCATTTCTTTGATTGCATTGTGACCATTTTATACAGCTTTCAAAGTTATTTCTTTCCTTAGAAATGCATTCGCCCATTACAAAAGATATGACAGATAATGTCTATAACATATTAGACCTAACAGAAGATATTTTATTGCAAAATGTGCCATCATTTTTTAAAAATCTTATTTTAATAAGTACAGGACACAGTTTGTCATAAATCTGTTTTCAGAAATCTGTGGCAAACAATCATTTTCCCATGTTCTCCCATAATTCCTAGCTTCATTGGTTGTAACTCACTGTGCCAAATGTAGCCCAATATGGCGTTACACTCGATTCCACTTAATAAATCTGGTCTTGCTGCCTGGTAGCGTCTCCAAACGTGGTGGGCTTCTCGAGTGGCCCTAGTACCTGTCAGATGCTACAATCTATTTCATGGGCCACAGGATATTCAGGTCTGACTTACAGGCTAATGTACAACAATCACCCACGTATCTATTTACTGATCGTTGGAGTGGGGGGGGATGACAGCTATAACATATAACAAGAGCTCACTGCTCAGTTCAACTGTCAGTTCAACTGTGAAGACAGGCTGACAGTGTGCCTGAAGAACATGCTGTGATCCTTCTTTGTATATTTACACCCGTCTTTCACTTTTGTGTAACTCTCCAGCAGACTGTTTTGCTTTGACTGGTAACAAAAGCCACCAACTGGACAGAAACCTGTCTGAAAATGTTCACTTCACCCTTCCATATAGGTGCAACTGCGACACATCACTCATTTCAGTTTTATTTCATTTGTGATGCTCCGTCCTCTGGTACATCAAGTTTATTTGTTCACAACTCACCTTGCCTTCCTCTTTCAAATCATCATCACCATCAAATGTCGTGATTACCTAAAACACCTCCTGTTTCATATGATTATTTAACAGGTACCCTCATTTTAGCCATTTATTGGTTTGTTCTTTCATCAAATCTTTCCTCCTAGGAGCTTGGGGTAGCATACATTGTTTTCCCCTTCCTCATTTGATCTTTACAACAATTCTGTGAGGTAGGTTAGGCTGAGAGATAGTGGCCCCCACGGTCACCCAATGAGCTACATGGTTGAGTGGGGATTTGAACCCTGGTTTCCTAGGCCCTATAGGACGCGGGTGGTGCTGTGGTCTAAACCACTGAGCCTCTTGGGTTTGCCGATCAGAAGGTCAGCGATTCAAATCCCCGCAACGGGGTGAGCTCCCTTTGCTTGGCCCCAGCTCCTGCCAACCTAGCAGTTCAAAAGCACACCAAAAAGTGCAAGTAGATAAATAGGTGCCCCTCCAGTGGGAAGGTAAACGGCATTTCCACGCACTGCTCTGGTTTGGTGTTCCATTGCACCAGAAGCAGCCTAGTCATGCTGGCCACATGACCTGGAAAAACTCTGCAGATAAAACGCCAGCTCCCTCGGCCTGTAAAGCAAGATGAGTGCCGCAACCTCAGAGTCATCTGCAACTGGACTTAACTGTCAGGGGTCCTTTACCTTTACCTTTTTTCCTAGGTCCTAGTTGAACACTCTAACCACTACTAGAAACAAGAGGAGGAGGTAGGGAAGGATGAATCTGTCAACTTTTGTTTCTTTTAGTGTGTGAATTTCACTTTGTAGACGCTCCAGTCCCTCTAAGTTAAAAAGCTTGGTGCTAGAAGTGGATTTTGAGGAAGGATTTGAAACAAGAGTACCGGGTTGGTGCTTTGAGAGGAAATTCTCACTATAAGGGTAAGCCAGAAGGAGCACTTGCTTAAGAGAGCTACATAACATCAAGGGTAGTAGAGACAAAGTCATAGGTAAAACAACAACAACATGTGAGAGTTAAATGAATAAAAAGAGATTGAGGAACTTTGAGCATCTGGTCTGAACTATGGAAGATTTGGGTACTGGAGTAGTGGATGCGTGTCGAGGTCCCCAAGCCACCCCCCCCCCAATAATTCACACATCACACATCAATTTTGGTTTGGGTTTTTGGCACGATTTTGGCCACAACTTTATTTAAATACACACAAGTGAGTGATTGCTTAGGCATTGGTTCCAACTATCTGTCCTTGCCCAGGGACAGAACTGACTTCCGGATTCCAGCGGAAGCCGGTGAGGGAAACAATTTTGGGGAGAAAATGAAGCTGGGCCTCAGTCCCTCACTTCTCACCCTCATGCTCCTGGTAGCTTGCACGGCCCAAGTCCGATGCCAGGGACAAGGACGAAAAGAATGGCAAGCCCCTGGATTCCTTTAACGGAATTCCCTTTCCGCACCACCATTGGAGGGGTAGGCACTTACCCCTCCACCAACCAATTTGAACCAATGCCTAACCGCCAACCTTACAAGTCGTGACAATTTGCTACGCAGTAGGCAAAAACCAAATGGCGCCAATCAGCCAAATAGACAACATTCCTACCAGGCCCCTACCTCAAAGCAGACGACCCCATGACAGGCATAGCAAGGTCAAGCGAACACCCCCCCCCAATACAGGGAGGGTGGGCGGGTGATCTGGTGCAAGCAGCCAAGAGGACGCCCAAAGTTGGGTGTCTAATATTTAAAACCTCTGACCCCTCCCTCAAAACTGGCAACAAGCAATTTTCCCCAGCGACCCAATTAACCAATTCACTGCCTGGGTCACTCCCCAAATCCTCCCAGCAACACTGGGGTGGCTTGTATCCCCCACCGCAACACGTGCTCTCTGCTAGGGAGAACACGCTTTAGCTGTGACATGGGAAGATCAGAGAGAGGAAGGCTGTAATAGTAAAAGCACAAAACACTGTTTTAGCTGAAAGAATTGGCAGGAAGGACTGAATTTTCACCATGTCATACATCAGGCAGCATCGATCATCCAAGCCTCTTCTGCATACTGGCAGCAGGAGGGGGAGGCATAACCAAGGTTACTATCTGGTACTCCTTGCTCACATGGTTTCACCATACCAGCCTTGCTGCCCTCCGACCACCACCCTCTTCTCCATCCTGCTACGCAATATCAGCAAAAAAAAAAAAGGGGGGGACCTCCCTATGGAGCCTACCACCTGTAAAAACTGAATCAGTAAAGAAATTATTCCAAATGGTGAATACATCGAATAAAGAGTCATATAACCGTTGTGCATTTCTATATGTAGATATGGAAGAACAGTCCCTTTGTAAGTGTTCTTTCTTTAAACTGTTCTCCACCCCCTCAAATGTAACAATTGAGTTTCCAAGCCGAAATTGTGCAGTTTTAGATTTCATTTCTTAATTATCCACTGAGCCTTTTGTGCTACTGTTCTCTATGAACATAACATTCCACGGGCCTTCATTATTTTGACAAGTTACCATGGAAACTGCAGTGTGGCTTTGTGTTGCCCTGTTTATATGAAAGTGTTTATCCTTTTGTGCTTCTTTTCTTCTTTCACTAAAACAAAACAGTAACAGGCCTACAGAAGTCATAGGAGAATAGTCCCCTACCAGTAGCACACTTTGGCAGAGACCGGACCTGTACACGTATAGCCCTCATCAAATGATCAGTCACAGAACTAACCATCTGTGCAAGATAGGGACTGAACTCAAACTTGCTGGTCTCCCTCTGAATGAATGATCTAACCCACGCTATAGATGTGCTGCCCTGACTGTTGGATCCAATTGGGAGCCACGTACATGGCACTCATCTTCTCAAACAGTTCCTTATCCATCTACAAATAAGCACACAGAAGCTTGCTTCTGTTGGATAAGGCCCCATGCTAAATTGAAGCAAGTATGTGAATGTATGGAAAGGGATCAGTTATGACAGATGGCTTAAGGCATGTGATACAGCTGGGAATTCAGATAAGGCCCAAATATGTTTGAGTTTGGACCTTAAAAGCCAAACTGCCTATATTTGCTCACAAATCTGGATTGGTTGTAGGTTTGGGTCTGCCTGGTTATTCCTTGTTTGCTGATTTCCTGTTCTATTTTATTTCAGGCTTCATTGCAGCTACCCTCCACTATTTCTGCACATTTGTGATGTGCATGCAGTTGTCTCCTGGAAGTTAAAGAAGTTGCAGTAGTTGCAGTAGATAGCACTAGCAGAAGATGGCAGAGGCTAAGTACAAGTGGGTGAGAAAGCAGTCCTCAGACTTCTCCCCCATGCATAAGGCTAGAAGGTTAAAGTATATTTAGTAGCAATGAAAGCTACTACATTGTCCTTGGTTACACAGCAGAGAAGATAAGAATAGCCTCAGAAATCCCATCTTTCCCTCAATAGTGTGGATAAGTTTTGAATTTGTCTCCAATGGGTTAAGGGTTAGTCTTTCAGTGTGCTCCTGGCTTGTTGTTAAAGGAATTTGAACATGATGCTACATTCCAAAATAGAAGTGATGACTGCTGATGTCTCACACTTAAAGTTACCAAGCTTCCAGCAAAGAAAAACAACCTTTTCACATTGCTGAGATAATCAATTTTTTTCCTAAGGAGCCTGCACTGTTTCTTGATATCAAATCAATAACCAACATATAAGTAAAGTAACAATGTTCAGGAAATTTCCATGACTCAAACAAATACGCAAAATTTTGTGGAGGTTTGTTGGTAAAACTTCAAACTTCCTCTTCACTGTAATACATTATAAATATATTTACTCAAACCGTGACTGATAATACTTTTGGTCGGTTGGTTTTTTCAGGAAAAACAGGAGTATATTCATATATCTTCTTAACAAACACCCTGTAAGTATTTTTTTACACAAGCATGGAATATTCTTGGGTTTCCCCTCATTATATGTAAAATATTTATGTTTTCCTCTAACCTGGTTTCCAACCTTGGCATTTGATTACAACCACCTTCCCTGGATTGTTTATTTATTTATTTATCAAATTACTATACTGTCCTTCATCTGAGGACTACAGGCAGATTAAAATATAAAAAACATTAAAATACATAGCATCATAACAAACGAAAGCAATGACCCCACACACAGTTTAAAAGGCCACAGATTGTTTAATTAGCCAAAGGGTAATTACCAACAATCTTCTCACTTCCAAGTGTTTGCTTTTGTTACTCCTTGATTTCTCTGCTGTCTTCAGTGAAGACGATAGCCTGCCGTTTCTGCTTGATTTCATCCACACTTTAGATTTCCACTAAACAATTGATCCTCTGCCTATGTTAAGTGCTTGTTCAGCATTTCAACAAGAGGGAGATTCTCCACAGCTTTCCTCTTCCACACTGAGGTCTACCATGTCTGTTCTTGGCCCTTGTTCCTCTGTCTACACACATTTGTGGATTGTTTCATCAATCCCATTGCTTTCAATGTGACCAGTGAGTACACATTACACCAAACTATACTATATAGCATGAGTTTGACCAAATTGTGGGAGGCAGTGGAAGACAGGGGTGCCTGGCATGCTCTGGTCCATGGGGTCATGAAGAGTCGGACACGATTAAATTCTTAAACAGCAACAACAAAACATTTTAGCTTTAAATAATCCATTTTTTAAGTTATACCTAAGTATAACTTTTGAACTTATACATAAATAGATCGAAGTATAGTCTTTCCAGTACATTGTAAATTGCATGGTGATAAGCAATGTCCCCAAAGTTCAACCACTGCCATTTACAGTTTTGACTGGGACAAAAAATATCCTGCAAAAATGAGCCAATGTTAATGTCCCATGGGCTTTTCAAACAAACAAAAAATGATGCAGGTAAGTCGACTTAAGTGCCTTTCTGGCTTTGTTCTGGATTATTTTACTACCCAAGATATACGAGAATTCATCTTGGGGTAGAACTATGGGATAGTCTAAGGACCAGAGCTATAACTTTATAGACACTAGTTTCCAGTAGCTGGCATGTATGAAGTGATGCATTATTACTACAGTGGTGCCCCGCAAGACGAATGCCTCGCAAGATGGAAAACTCGCTAGACGAAAGAGTTTTCCGTTTTGGAGGTGCTTCGCAAAATGAATTTCCTATGGGCTTGCTTCGCAAGACGACATTGTCTTGCGAGTTCCTGCTGGTTTTTTTCCCTTTCTCCCCCCCTTTTTCTAAGCCGTTAATCCGCTTATCAGCTGATCCGATCAGCAGATAAGCCGCTAAAAGCCGCTAATAGCGCTAATCCTCTAATCCGTCAATGGGCTTGCTTCGCAAGACGAAAAAACCGCTAGACGAAGAGAATCACAGAACGGATTCTTTTCGTCTTGCGAGGCACCACTGTATTGGGGAGAAATATTGATGTGAGAGTGATGCAGGCCTCAGAGCTGGAACCATCAAAACATGTTACTGCTTAACTCAGGCACAGGCAAACTCAGGCCCTTCAGATGTTTGGGACTACAATTCCCATCATCCCTAACCACTGGTCCTGTTAGCTAGGGATCATGGGAGTTGTAGTCCAAAAACATCTGGAGGGCCGAGATTGCCTATGCCTGCTCTAACCCTTCTCTTTGAAGGGTCGAACCAAACTACACCATGCTCAGAGTAAATTCAACTGTGGGTTTGACTAACTGAAGTGTTGTGGGCTAGGAGTCAGCTTCACCTACCTGCTGAACAGCAGCATGAAGGGGGAGAAGGGCAAGTGACTCCACCTGCAGCTGATCAGCCTTCAAAGACACAGAAGAGAAGACACTGATGAGAATCAGCTGGCTTCAGCCTTCTTACACAGAGCTTCCAGCAGTAGTCAGATGCTAGAAACAATGCTTGCTGCTTCCTTCTCATTTTGATCCTTGATCATTGGATTCCCTGACTCCTGGACCGTCTGACTATGTGGATTGCTGTTTGCTGGACCCTAGGACTGGACCTGACTTTGGATGCTGACTCTGCCTCCGGGCAAGTACCCCTCAGAGACTCTTCCAGTTGGCTGGTACCCCACTCCACTGAGCTCTGCATGTTATTGCTCAGCAACGAGACTACTACATAAAGCCACTGGTTTCAGTGGGTCAACTCTGAGTGTGACTTAGTTGCATTCAACCCATTTAGCTTTTTATGTGCACGTACCTTGGAAATAATAGGTGGAGTAACTTCATAGTCTGAAACATCTCATTGGGCAAAGAATACTTCCCTCATTACCTCCCCTTTACTTGTGTAGGAGTGCACTTGTTACTGAGAAGTAATTAGACAGACTGACCTAAACAGGTCACTTTGTTGGCATATTTACCTTGATTATAATATTCCCTGAGGAAGAAGGGGGAGAAATTGATTTCAGACATAGAAGATATCTGATTAAAAATCAGTGAGCGTAATCTAATTATAGGGAGCATTTTATAATTAGCAAATTATACCCATTCTGCATGTTGCTTGCTTTATTAATCATGGTAAGTGATTTGGGGGAAATTTAGCTTGAATTGTGTGTTCCGTTGTGAGCATATGAGCAATCTTAGCTGAAGTCAATGATAACACCAGCAAAGCATGAGCATATAAACAGGGGACCCAGGAGGTGTTAATCCATTTTGTATCAATGCTTTTATTTACTTAGTAAAAAGCTGGCAATTTCTGGAAATGAATGGTGTAGTGTTTGTGCCTGATATTATAATTTTTTTTATTATTTATATTTTTGACCCCTGTAATGGCAGCTATAAACCAAGCTTTTAGAGACTTAAGCCTTTTTCGTTCCTGATCCTGCTGTTTATATTCTTTACTCGAAGTCATAATAATTTCATGTGACCTTATTATAATTTCTATAGCAACCAACTGCTATATCGAAATGTAGCATTTTCCCTTCAAATGGGGAATAAGCCACGGAGTTTGATTGATTCTTAAGATGGTTTTGCTCTTAAAAGTATGACTCTTTAAAACAAAAGGTTTGTAGGGGTTGCGTAGGCGGACCTGAAATGGGGGAAGCATTTCATGAAACACTTTACACTCCCCACAAAACATGCTCCTGGTTTTGCAATTTGATCAGGATGGGGATGCAAAATGGAATGGAAATGTGTTACGGCTCAGAGTAAGAGCAGGAAGAATTGTCCTCTTTCTCATTTGGCTTTTAACATATCACACACCACCTGTGTTTTGTGATCTGTCCTGTGGATTACTTGGTGTGTACATGCATGTGCAGGTATGTGAATGGTTCAGCTTGGCAGAAGGATGTTGCATTAGATAATCATTTCAGTCCCTAGTAGTCAATTATCATGCCCAAGCCAAAAGCAGAAGCTTATTCAAAGAACAGAGGTATATGGGGGGACATGTTGTGCTTCTTCTGGAGTAGTTATTTCTGCTCTTACCTGCGGCTCCTAGAAGCATGTTAGCATGTGACAGTGACCATGGTCTGGGAATGGCTTTGATTGGCTGGCTAAACCAGGGGGCCAATGGGGCTCAAACTCTTGGTGACTTAGTGACTTCCCCTGCATGCGAAGACAGGCTCTGATGGATTGAGTAGACAAGACCAATTTTGTTGTTGTTGTTTAGTCATTTAGTCATGTCCGACTCTTCGTGACCCCAGGCACGCCAGGCACTCCTGTCTTCCACTGCCTCCTGCAGTTCAGTCAAAGTCATGTTCGTAGCTTCAAGAACACTATCAAACCATCTGTCGTCCCCTTCTCCTTGTGCCCTCAATCTTTCCCAACATCAGGGTATTTTACCGGGAGTCTTGTCTTCTCATGAGGTGGCCAAAGTATTGGAGCCTCAGCTTCAGGATCTGTCCTTCCAGTGAGCACTCAGGGCTGATTTCCTTAAGAATGGATAGGTTGGATCTTCTTCCAGTCCATGGGACTCTCAAGAGTCTCCTCCAGCACCATAATTCAAAAGCATCAATTCTTCGGCGATCAGATTTCTTTATGGTCCAGCTCTCACTTCCAGACATCACTACTGGGAAAACCATAGCTTTAACTATACAGACCTTTGTCAGCAAGGTGATGTCTCTGCTTTTTAAGATGCTGTCTAGGTTTGTCATTGCTTTTCTCCCAACAATCAGGCGTCTTTTAATTTTCCTGACTGCTATCACCATCTGCAGTGATCATGGAGCGACAAGACCAATAGTGGGTCCAGTGGTCAAGAAGGTGATTTCTGCATGTGCTGTAGAGAGAAGGGGGCCCAGATGGGGCTTCTCAACCTGGGAATGTAGCTCATCTAGGAGAAGGAAAACACTGACCTTAAACCTCTGCTGCTTTGTGGGGTATCTTTGGAGTAAGCCCTACACAAATCTGGAGTGGTTTCCCCTAACATGGTTGGATGGTGCTTGCATGCCACCTCCTAGCAACTTCTGCAACCAGGCTGGTGCCAAACATTTTGCTTTGATTTCCTTTGAACCACATAAGTAAGACCAAGAGCTGGGTCTTGTTATCTGGGCAGCCCACGACCCCAGTATTCACTGCTGGCTGCTACTGACTGCTTGTGAGCTCTGTTTGATTGGGACACCCACACAGTCAGGTATCCCAATTACATGGAGATCCTACTTGTGAACAGGAGCCTGCATATTGTTTCCTTCTCATGCCAGAATAGGCGACACACAGTTGTGTTGGACAGGGAAAGTTGTGATATTGGGGGCATGGTTTAAAGTGTTGCTGAATCCTGTCCACACACATTTATGCCCTGCAGGCAACAAATGCAGAAATAGGCACAATATTAGGGTACTCTCTTAAATGCCTTCCAGCTTCCACTCCTCCTCTGTTGAAATAAGCATCACTCAATCTTTTCCCGAGAGGCTGGCTGAGGCTAGATAAAGGATTGTTTATTATTCCACTGTATATGGTCATGTTCAGTGACTTTACCCTATTGCTTTTGTTTGTATTCTTTGCGAAAGAGGGGGGGAAGAGAGAGATGAAAACTTCGGATTTTGTATTCTAAAGCTGATTGCTACTTTGATCCCATGGCATTTAGATGTAATATGGAGCACATTTCAGCCTGTGTGTTGCAAGAGAAGAATAAGAAATAACTTCAGGTGCAAGAGAGGGGCTTTTAGCATATATTTTGTACACACCACATATTAAAACAAGTTACAAAGGAACCACAGAAGCTGATCTGCATACAGCTCATGTTCCTAGAAAAACAGAATGATATATTTTTGGTTTCTCTAATTATTTAAACACTTATTAAAGGAAGGAAGCTTCACCTGCATGGGAGCTGTTTCCTTTTTCATTCATTTAACTAAGGAATTATGCTACTCAGTTTTTATTAAAATCTAGTACATGAAATAAATACAAAATGGTCATGGTGCTCAACCCCTCCCCCTAAAAGTCACTAATTACTTACATTTCAAGCATGAGTAAAAACATAAGAAGTGCACTGCCCTGAATCTTACAGCATTCAGCTGAATTACTCCTGCTTTTAGTATAGTGGTCCCTCTGGTTAAGAACTTATTTCGTTCCGGAGGTCTGTTCTTAACCTGAAACTGTTCTTAACCTGAGGTATCACTTTAGCTAGCGGGGCCTCCAGCTGCTGCTGCGCCGCTGGAGCACAATTTCTATTCTCATCCTGAAGCAAAGTTCTTAACCTGAGGTACTATTTCTGGGTTAGCGGAGTCTGTAACCTGAAGCATCTGTAACCTGAAGGGTCTGTAACCTGAGGTACCACTGTATTATGAGAGAGGGAGAACAACTTTTCTCTATTCACTTTTTCCACACCATGCATAATTTTATACACCTCTGTCATGTCCTCTCTTGCTTGATTTTTCTCTAAACTAAAAAAGGGCCAGTTGTAAAATTTCTTTCCTCCTTGGCATTTTGGTTGCCCTTTCCTGAACCTTTTCCATCTCTGTGATATTCTTTTTGAAGCAGAACACAGGAGTAAGAAGAGATCTGAGTGGCATGATAAAATGTGCATCTCTATGGTGCCCAAATCCACTGAGTGGTCCAGAAGAATCAGCAGCAATGAATAGCCACTTGGAGTTCTACACACAGTTTGGAGATTTAGGCACTGATTATCTATCAGTACCATCACCAAAGCCAGAGTCAGAGATATTGCTTCAGATACATCAGTGTAATCCATTATATATGCCTGGAATAGGTAAAACGTAAAGGCCTCCTGGACAGTAAAGTCCAGGCAAAGTCGAAAATGGGGTGCAGTGCTCATCTCTCTTTCAGTGGTTTAGACCACAGCTCCACCTGCGTCCCGCCTTGAATAGGATGTGAATATCAGGGATTGGGAACCTTTGGTCCAACAGATGTTGTTAGACCCTACCAGTTCTAATCTGCACAACCAATTCTCATGGATGTTGGGAGTGCAGTCTATGCAGTGTATAAGCATTTTAAAATTAGATTACGTTTACTTATTCTCCAAATGAATGTGCTAGAAGCAATATGGAATGTAAACTGCTCCATAAAATGTTGTTTCTCTATTTTATTTCTTTAAAAAAAAATGTTTCTGCTTTTCAGTTCACTTTTACCCATGAATACCAGTATACTAATTCAAAAGCAGAACTAAAAAATAAAGAATGAGTATGCCTTTGTCACTAATAACCCACCTTTTGTATATGTGCAATGCAGTCCTATGCATACTTACTCAGATGTAAGCCCTTCTGTGTTCAGTGGGAATTTTATTCCAGGTTAGCATGCATGTAAGACTGCAGTCTAACTTATTTTATTTGCCTTATATACTGCCCTTTATCAAAAGATATCAGGGTTTGACACAAGATAAAAACACAAGATAAAAACAAAAATAAATAAGTAAAACAGAAACAACTAAACAATAACCCTCCAAACACATTTAAAAGGCTGTAGAATATTAATCGGTCAAAGGCCTGGTTGAAGAAGAATGTATTCGCCTGGGGTATATAATGAATGTGCCAGATGAATGTCCCTTGGGAGACCATTCCACAAATGGACAGCCACTGCAGGAATTCTTTTTCCAGAATTATAGCCACATTAAAAAAATGGCTATACAAAATAATTAACCTGGTTGGAAGGCACCAGTACCAATGGATGTGCACAACACAGTTTAATCTGAAAATCATTCACAGCCTTTCCCCTATCATTACTCTTTCTGTAGTGCTGCCATGTCAATGTTTACTAGCAGTAATCCTTAATCCATGAATTACTGAGCTCAATAATCAGCAGAAGCTTTAATGGCCATTGCTTTCTATTATATCATTGCCTTCTCACTGCATCAGAAATACATTCACCTGTGAACTAACAGATTACAAGAGGTACATCTCTGCAATTATTTTATAGCTGAATTTCTCACCAGAGAATTCTCATCTGCTTTAACACTGCTAGAAGCTTATAAAACTGGCCGGTTGTTTCATTCAATTAACTGAATATGAAAATATCTTTCATATTAGGATACTTCAACATGATCAGACTTGCTTAGCAAATGCCAGTGCTGTATGCTGCCAAAAATGGTTTCTTCTCATGAGCCTTCTAAATTTGTTTTAAGGGTCCCTCAAACCTCTGGAGCAGATCTGGGGAGATTGTGGGAGGAGGAGATGGGGGAAGTCCCTTTGCTCAAGGGGAAATCATTTTGCTGATGGTGGAGGTTGGCAGAATGCTGCCCACTGTACCCGCCCCCCCCATTCTGCTTTTTGCTGTTCTGTTTTTCAAGCTCTTGTACTGTAGCTTTAAAACCATTGTAATCTGCTCTGAGATATGGAATTCTTCAATTAAAATGCAGGGTATGATGTTTTCTGACATAAAATATTTGGCTGACTACTTTAGATGTTGGTATATACCAGGGACATCCAACTTCCAAGAGACTGCAATCTACTCTCACAGAATTAAAAACTGGCAGTGATCTACCCATTTTTTTGGGGGGGGGGGTTTCAGGTCAAAGTTGTTGAGATTTTTTTAGGGAAGAAAGCCCCACTAGGGTGGGGTTCGGGTGAAAGTTATTGAGCTTTTTTTAGGGAGGGGAGGAATAAATGGGAGAGGGGTAAAGTCGCTCACCAAAAGATCATGTGCGAGGACAGAGTGGAGGGGGCATGGCCGAATGCTCTTTTGAAACTACAAAGGAAAAGGAGCCCATGATTGACCATGATCTAACAAAACCTTCCAGGGAGCGACCAGTCAATCACGATCGACCTGTTGGACATGCCTGGTATATACCAACCCATCAATACATGGGTTGTAATGGCATAAAAATATGGCATAAAATTCATTAGTGATATAAAATGTGATATTCTTAACCTCTCAAAAGCTAATGTCTACTGTATCTGAATTATAAAAGTAAGGAAAATTATTTCTCAAAATGCAAATTTGAAATGGAGAGCCAGTGTGGTGTAGTGGTTAGGAGCAGTAGACTCGTAATCTGGTGAACCGGGTTCGTGTCTCCGCTCCTCCACATGCAGCTGCTGGGTGACCTTGGGCCAGTCACACTTCTGTGAAGTCTCTCAGCCCCACTCACCTCACAGAGTGTCTGTTGTGGGGGAGGAAGGGAAAGGAGAATGTTAGCCGCTTTGAGACTCCTTCGGGTAGTGATAAAGCGGGATATCAAATCCAAACTCCTCTTCTTTTTCTTCTTCCATAATTTGAATGGTAAAAATAAAATTATGACATTTGGTCATCCTGGGGCTGCTCACAGAGAACTTAGCAACATTTCAAATATTTGTGATATTCAAAAAAATTGATGCACAATAGTGGTGTCATTTGTCAGTCTTCCTAATTCTAGAAAATTGCTAGTTCCTAACCTTCAAGGTATCTATCAACTCCAGGTCCCAAAAGTCCCCTTTCTATATGTTTATCTAACATATGGGCCTATTGAATGGATCTATTTTCTTTTTCCAAATGAATGTATTCTGATGGGAATGGCTAGGTGCCCTAAAGTGCTATAATGCTATCCTGGGCCTCTAATGTTATTTCCATCAGTCAGTAGGAGTGAATATTAAATCACTTCTGACAACCTTTCATTTATCCCTACTGAATGCAATGGGGATAATACAGTGGCAAAATGCCCCTGTATTTCTATATACAATACAGCTTTTGCAAGCAAATGTTTGGATACATTACTTGAATAACTAACCAAGTGAATACAGTTATCAGTTTGCTACACTGCAGTCCAATAAATAGTGACATAATTGTTTGCAGACGGAGGGGCGGGGTGGTGTCAGATAAACATTATCAAAAAAAAATTCAATAGTCTTCTACAACTCTTTTGAACAGTCAAATCCTCAGAATTCCAAAGCAAAACTGGAATGCTCACAGGAAAGTTTCACAGTATAGTAATTTATCTCTGGGATCTAGAGTTCAACTGCAAACCCTAAGTGAATGTCTCGGTCTATGTCCACTTTACGTTGACAGAATGATTTAAAGTTGTCATAGGGAAGGAAAGGAAAGAAAAGAAAAGAAAAGAAAAGAAAGAGGGAGGTCTTCAGAAGAGAAATCATGCTGTATCCCAGAAGGTCATAAGCAACTGAAAAGTGCTTGAAGGCAATGATGAGAAACTAGCACCCTCTTTAATTCCTTTCTACCCTACCTTTTCATCAAGAAATTTAGGGAAGGGCATTTAGGATTATCCCATTGATCCTGAGCACTGCTTAGACTATAGAACACCTTTACCTTTTCTTTTTGCCCACTTAGCTACTATGTCTAGCAGGCCATGGCAGGAGTGATTTGACACACAGAAAGGGGAAGAGTTCTTGTCAGCTTGATCTGGCCTGACATTAGAGATGGCAGATAGGCAAACCTACCTAATTCACGCTTGTCAAAACAATAAATGAACCGAAACACAGTCATCCTTTGAAATTTGCTCTTCTCTGAAGTTTGCACTGAAGTTTGCAAGCTATGTAATGTGTACAAAAATGCACATACTAGAGAAAAATATGTGTAAAAATGCATATATTGGTGAAAATAACATCAAAAATGCATTATATAAGGGGAAATTGCCTTGCAAAAATGTGTATATTGGACCAAATTCCATACAAGGATGCATATATTAGGAGACATTCATGTCAAAATGGTGATGGATGGAGTGGAGTTGGGTGGAGATGGGATCATTTCAGCATTGCTGCTCCTTTTGCTGGTGCATTTTTGGGGGGTCACCAGGGAGACTCTCAGGGCCTACTGGGCAGGCACCTTGCCAAGGGCCCTCTCAAACTTATAGCAGCTCTGGACTTAGTTATTCAAGCACTGAAGCATAGAAGGATTGGTAGGCTAGGCTGAGGGACAGGGACTAATCCTGGGTTACCCAGTAGGATGTAGGCTCAAGTGAACATTTGAACACAGGACTTGTTGGCCTACTACAGGCATGGCCAAACTTGGCCCTCCAGCTGTTTTGGGACTACAGTTCCCATCATCCCTGACCACTGGTCCTGTTAGCTAGGGATGATGGGAGTTGTAGTCCCAAAACAGCTGGAGGGCCAAGTTTGGCCATGCCTGGCCTAATCATTAGGGAATTGCAGTGCCATTAGTCACTATACATGAAAGTTGCACAACTGAACTTGATTTAATTGCAGAATATTTGTTGATTGGCTCTAATAAATGATGTCCTCAGAATAAACTTCGGAGCTTGCTTCTATAACTCTCTTTAAGTGCATTCACATATACCATTCTAAACTGTTTGTCTACAGGGAATTCCATGTGAACATTTGATTATTAATCATTAGGACTTACCAGAATGAAAACTTGGTAAAATCTCCCATGGGAAGGATCTAGTCAGTGATGACAAGCTAGTTACTCTAAGTACACTGAAAGTCATCATCTGTTGTATTTTTACACACATCAAGATGCGATAATATACTCTAGAGGAACACCCTATAAAATGCTATAAATGTTAACACACACACACACACACAAATAATACATTCTCCAAGCTATAGGGCAGTCTGCACTGATTCAGCAATGAGGGAATCTGTAATTATTATTCTCTGAAATACTGAGAAGGTGCCCCCTCCCCAAAAAATCCACCCTTTTCTTGCATGTTATGGAAAATACAACCGAGGCTAGGGAATAATCATTTTTATCAATTGTGCTTTAGCTGTTTGCCACAGCACTAAGTACAATCACTGTGTCAAGAAGGTATACTGCTTGAAAGCATTTATAGAAATAATATTTTCATGCAGAAAATATGCTGATTTTTGAAGAAACCAACATCTATTACTTATTATTGTTCACTATCCTTGAATGGAAGAAGAAAAATGCATTATAAAAACACTCTTTGAGGCCCAGAATCTGGTTCTGTGTCAGCACTTTTTTTCCCCTTGCTCACTTTTACAGGACATAGCCATTTTAAATATAAGTTTTCTGTCAATGCAAAACTTAGGAAACACTGATCTATTTGTATCGCATTAAAAATTGCAAATTTCCCTCATGCCTCTTTGTGGGAAAGGCTTTTCTTCACTTAGTAGAGAGGACATTTCTTTATAGAAAATCTCTGGATGTAAAGAAACCATGTGCTCTGTTTAAGAATGGCACGCATGCTGCAAATGCATGCATAGAGTGCTTGAAAACTACTCGTTTACTTCAATGGAGGAAAAGGTGATGTGAATGTAATGTGCATTCCTGCTGATACAGGGATGTATTCTTTCCAATGAAATAAAAGTCTTGTAGGAAGATGAGCTCTGAACCAACACCAGAACACCTATCCCAGCAATGTGCACACACTTGCAATAAGTTACCTGAATCAGAGGGGAGGGAGCAATAGACAGAAAGGCAAGCTATTCTTCCCTCACTGATTCCTTCTTGACTGACTACCTGTAGATTGTTTCACAGGCTTTCATTCCTTATTACTTCTTCTCCAAGTCGGTTAGTGTGAGATACTTTGTTAACACTCATGGCCACATGTGAGCTTGTACTCGGAATGGCTTTGTTTGCAGGGAAAAATAAACCTGACGTTTCTTTATTCTTTCAACCAGCAGTCTGACTATTTCTGCACTCTCTTGCTCAATATGTCAGATGCACTGATAAAAGGACACTAATTCCATTCGAGCTGTTAATTAAAATAGAGGCGAGGAACCTGTGGTCATCCCCCAAATTTCTGAACTTAAAGGGAAACATTGCCATTAGCAAAACCACCCACAGAGAGCGCGAGACAATTACTGTTAACAATCAGATAAACTCTTTCCAGAAGAAAGGCCTGTTACTGTGTATCAAGCGGCAGGAGATATTAATCAATGTTTCAGTAACAGCCCACTGCATACTGTGTTGGTGGTGCCTGGTATGAGGTGAGGGCAAGAAGGTATCCCTACTCTCTGTAAAGTGGGCAACAGCTTTGGGGCTCTGTCTTGTCATGCCCATAGGCAGAATTTGACTCACCCAAGTTTGATGCTGGCATTATATTGCATAATGTTCTGAAGAAGTGTGCATGCACATGGAAGCTCATACCAATAACAAACTTAGTTGATCTCTAAGGTGCTACTGGAAGGATTTTTATATATTTTGTTCCCCCTGCAGGTGGCCTAGTTCAACATATTCTGTGTGTCTCATCTCTTTGTTCTTGGATCAAATTGCAACTGGAGCATCAAGTATTTTGCCACCTCTTTTAGTTGCTCTTGTTTATCTTCATCTTCCTCCATGTGAACATCAGCAATGTATTAATGAAAGCACTGAGCAATGTAGTTTTTATGAGTTTGTATGTATGGTTATAGGGACGCGGGTGGCACTGTGGGTAAAACCTCAGTGCCTAGGACTTGCTGATCGTAAGGTCGGCGGTTCGAATCCCTGTGGCGGGGTGAGCTCCCGTTGTTCGGTCCCAGCTCCTGCCCACCTAGCAGTTCGAAAGCACCCCTAAGTGCAAGTAGATAAATAGGTACTGCTCCGGTGGGAAGGTAAACGGCGTTTCCGTGTGCGGCACTGGTGCTGGCTCACCAGTTGCAGCTTCGTCACGCTGGCGACGTGACCCAGAAGTGTCTTTGGACGGCGCCGGCTCCCGGCCTCTTGAGCGAGATGAGCGCGCAACCCTAGAGTCGGTCACGACTGGCCCGTACGGGCAGGGGTACCTTTATCTTTACCTTATGTATGGTTATATCAATGTCCTCTTTCCATAGTGATTTGCTGATGTGCACTGTTCTGTGCATTGGTAGAGAAGCAGGCAGTAAGAACCTTAACACAACTGTACAATCGCATCAAGAATGAGTTTGTTGCAGTGTTGCATCAGTTTGCTGGACATTGTATCAATGCATGGTGCTGATGTAGGGGAATGACAAATGAATCTGAGGATATTTTAAGTGGCAGCCAGCTATATTCCTGATGCTCTGTATGAAATTCAGTAATTTAAAAAAATGGAAAGTTCCTAATCCTAATGCATCAGTTCCACTTCAAATAGCACAGATGCATTTGCATAAGGAGAATTTCAGATATATCCCTAGCTGAGCTATGATAGAGTGTATATACCCAACAGAAAAGGTGAAATAAAAGATAACAGGAATGTAGCACGTATCCTGTTTGCCACAGTATGTAGCAGTTATTTCCAGTTTAATTATGCCTTCCATATCATTAGCATTTATAATAAGAGCTTGGGCAACCAGGAACTATTCCATATCTCTAGTGTTTATATTGTTTTGGGTTAAGGAACACGTAGGATTCCCCCTGATGCATTTAATTAGTCAGATGAAAACTTTTTTTGGCTCCCCTTGAAATTTCTCAAAGGTTTCCCTGCAGATGAACTCCTCAATTCACTCCAGATTTCACTTTAGGCAAAATATGAGGAAGCAAAATTTGGTCCTGTGAGCCTTTATGGTTGCAAAGAGACTTGTTTTGCAAGTCTATCTATTACTCACTGATCCAAATATCTCATTGCATTTTCTGTGTTGGGATTTATAGCTCATAAATCATAGAATTTTAGAGTTGGAAGGGACCATGCTGATCATCTGTTTCAACCCCCTGCAATGCAGGAATCTTTTTGCCCAATGTGAGCTTGAATCCACAACCCAATATGTCATTTGACATATTCGGCATATATCCAATTGGACATATAAATTAGGACTGATATAATATTCTTTTTGTTCATGTCAGCTGGCAATTTTTAAATCTGTCTGTCTATATGCAAACTAAAAATTATTTACTCTAGATACTTTGATTTCTATTGCTACCAGTGCAGGAGAGTTCTATCAGCCTCTAGGACCAACATCTCCAGATGTTGTTGAATTTCAACTCCATCAACCCCAGCCAGTGTTAATGGTCAGAGATGATAGGCACTGTAGTCCAAAAACAACTAGAAAGCTACAGATCCCTCATCCCATCACAAATTTTGCATGATGTTTATACTGAATCTGACTTGTTTTTGGGATTAAATGGTTGCCTATCAACCTTATGAAAAGAGAAAATTGTATAGAAATGCAATTTTATAAATAGCTCCTTCAATGCCCCATTCTGTGCTATTAGAATATTCTAGTTCTTCACCTGTGACCTTCACAAAGTATAGATATGTAGAATAAGCTACACTATCCAGCTCAGTGCCTTTTAAATTTAGTGCATAGTGAAATAATCCATCTGTTTGTAGATTTCTTTTGTCCCAAGACAACACTTCATTAAGAGACACATGCTTTGTCCTTCAGGATGAATCTCCTTTCACTTCTTAATGTTATAAGTGATAAAAACCCAAGAGCAAATCATTCCGTGCATTAAAATTTAGGTCCTCAGACTTTAGCTTCATTTAATGATTGCATGGGTTTCAAGAGGCTTAAAGGCTACAATTCACATCCCATTTGCTTCAGAACAATTCTATCAAAATATATGGGGGTGGTTCTAGTGAAAGTGGGTTATGAATTGTTATAGAGTCAGGAAAGTGACTGGTCTGGTGCTTTGATGAATAACTCAGTTTTGCATATCTTCAGACTTTGGACTTGAAAAAACAATCCCATTAACAATTGCCCTGAAGTACCAAAATTGTCAAAAGAATTGCTACAATTTTTCTCCAGTGTTCCCTCCCACTCTCTCTGTCTCTATCTCTTGTGTTGATGATTAAAAACTAGCTCTTGCATTTTGTGAACATTCACCTTTATTGAGCTTCCCCACAACCTTACCTGTTGTTTCTCTCTCATCACATGTATGATCCCACCCAATCAGAGATTATGCTGTAAGTGCAATGATATCACAAAGCACTGTAGCCAGACAAATTTAGGCCATATGGTACTAACATTGAAGGTTACAACAAGTGAGAGTGAGGATCAGATAAATGAGAAAGGAATCCCCACCCCCACACCAAAAAAGGAATGCCAACATATTCTTGAAAAGCAGAGACATGTTTAAACACCACTGAAAACCTTCATAAAAAATGAAGTCATTTTGGTTATGTTCTAAAGCAGGCTTCCTCAACCTCGGCCCTCCATATGTTTTGAGACTACAATTCCCATCATCCCTGACCACTGGTTCTGCTAGCTAGGGATCATGGGAGTTGTAGGCCAAAAAAATCTGGAGGGCCAAGGCTGAGAAAACCTGCTCTAAAGGGACCTAGAAGGAACTAGAATGAAGAAAGGGGGTACAAACCACTTCTCAATATCTCAGGTGCAAATACAGTCCAAACAGTGATGCAGCTATCAGTGATTTTTTGCCATGAGCAGAGGTAATGAGCCAAAAGTGAGTTTGCTGCTATATTCATCCTAAAATGGGATTTAGGGCACTACTTGCCGTACAATCACTTCTTGGGGAAATGTACCAACCAACCAACCAACCAACCAACCAGCCCCAAATGGCTTCTCCCCATGTACCTGTGTATAGAGGTGGAGTTCACATTTAAAGGTTCACATTTAAAGGTGGAGCTATATAATTCTGGATCAATATGTGAGCCCAAACTCAGTCATCCTTTGAAAATCACACTTTTTGCAAGGCAGTTCTGGATTTGTGACTATTTCTGGATTTGGCACCATGCACAGGTGCACAATGGTCTGTCATTCATACATGCCTAAATCAGTCATTGCCTGTAACATAAAATGCCTTATGTAAAGGAAATGGTTTTGCAAAAATGTGCATAATAGGTAAAACTGCATACAAAGATGTGTGTATTAGGAGAAATTCACACTAAAATGATGATAAATTTTCATAAGGACTTTTTTGTTGTTTAATGCAGGCCAACATGAAAATGTGAAGAACTGAAGATTGGAAGAATGACAAACTGGGGGAGAATTTCAAAAGACCTTTTACCCATGTGATGGTGAACTAGTGCCGTCATTGTCGCGTTGATAAAAACGTTGCTGCAATCTTTCTCATACTCAGTAGCCTCTAAGCATGTCTTATGAGTCCTTAGATGATATCTCAAGTGGGGTGGCAGAGGGAGGCTTGTGGATTTGGTGCAGAAGACAGTGGATGTTGCCCATAACATTGACTTGAAACACTTACTAAGCAAGACCGGAATCCAACATCAACCTCTTCCTCAAGGAGGTCTGTGAGTGATTTGCCATCAGACTGTGATTCATCTGTGCTTGGTGTATGCAGGAGTCTCTGGAGATATCTGCTCCCAACCCATTTCAAAGAACACCCTTTCAGCCTTCAAGTCACTGCCTGAGGCCATATTCACAACAGTAATCCATCTTGTTATGACTGATCTGTTGAAATGCTTGACACATTAAGCTCTTCAAAATGTGAAAAGTGCTAACTCTCTCTCAGTAGTGTTCCAGCACAAAATAAATGTCATGACCTTTTGAATATTTTCATTATTTTGCTGGGCATGATGATATTATTTATTATTACTACTGCTGCTGCTATTATTATTATTATTATTATTATTATTATTATTATTATTATTATTATTGCTGCTATTACTATTATTCTATTACTGTTACTATTATTTACAGTTTATGCTGAGCTGCTCTCCAATGTGGTTCAATGTCTTAATTGCCAACATAGTACCCTCATTTGTTTTTTAAATCCCATATCATCTTATTTATCCTCTTCCTTCTCTTTCCAGCACTGACAGAATGTGATATGACTAAGTGCTCTTTTTTTGCATTGGGTAGGTCATGAATCTGATGCAAGACAAGATAGAGATATAAAATTGCTGCTCCTTTAAAAGGTGGAACATCTAGTGAAGTGGCTATAAAAACTATTTTAAATAAGGACAGTGGCATTTGGTGCCATAAATTCCCATTTCTTCTCTCACAGGAATCAGGAATATTTATAGAGATCTTTAGAAATGGCTTAAAGAGATTTTCCATCTGTGGAATCGTAAACGTGGGGCCTGGTGCAAAATTCACGGGAGCTCAGGAAGGGATCTGAATGGGTTGTAAATTAGGCTCCATCAAATATGCAAAAATGTTTTGCAACCCTCAAACAATATCTATATCTATATCTATATCTATATCTATATCTATATCTATATCTATATCTATATCTATATCTATATCTATATCTATATCTATATCTATATCTATATCTATATCTATCTATCTATCTATCTAATCTATCTATCTTTAGGGGTACTCTCATTTTCCTACTCATAGTGAAATACTGCCCTTCAATGAGGCCAAACTTAGATTCACAAGACGTTTAGGGGTATGCATACCCCTGCGTCCCACCAGAAAAAGGTGTGTGTGTGTGTGTGTGTGTGTGTGTGTGTGTGTAGTCACATAGAGCAAAACCATAAGAATGATATTAGAATCAGGAAGTACCGTATATTTTCCTGCAAAGTTCTTTCTTTGCACTTACCACTTTTAAAGACCCTAAACTTTTCATCTAATTTTAATACAGGGAATGCAGTAGGCCTTAAAAAGCAATCTTGGGGGGGGGGGATGTAATTGAGAAACTTCTGCAAAGTGTAGTCTGCTGGGAATATAGAAGGTTGCTTTAGGAGGGACCAAGCAACGTTTGGGAATATTTCATAGTATGGATTTCTCTTAAAACATCTCATTTATGGAGGAAAAGCCAAGAAGCTGTGACTGGTATGCCAGATATAACTATTCTATTCTCCAGTTGCTGTATATTGATTGTGTATTCTAACTGCATCGTTATAGCTATCTTTGACAGTGTTCCTAATGAAAAGACCCCTTCTTAAAGATGCTGAGCATGTCAGTTTCCTGAAAATTAATTTGAAAAACTTTGAGATCTCCTTGTTCACCTTCTTCTTCTTTTTTGCATCTGAAGATGAGGTGAAGTATGCAATGATAATGAGCAGCTCGAATACCATTCTGACTTGCGGAATAACAACTGTCAAAACCCCAATCATATTATTGTAAGTAACTCTTAAGTGCTTAGGACAGAACAAAAAATGTCTGGGCCTTGATTTTATCTACATAGGCATCCCTTATAATATTTTATTCAAAACATGTATTCATTATGTTGCTTCCCAGCCTATCTTGGAAGACTGACAGCTAATAGGCAGGGAACAGGGTTTTGACACATTTCAGCCATGTAATCAGTTCTGCTCAAGCAATATGTGAATATATGGCAACTGGGTTTTTTCTATGGTTCTTCAGAATCAGCATAATTGAAAAACAGCAATTAGCTAATTATGTAATAATTAAAACAGTAAAAGACAGCATTTTACATAGGCTGGAGTTGCTTGCAGTGTCAAGCTATATAGTTTAGTGTTACATGCACAAACCACAAGGGTTGTGCAATCTTCTCCAGGAGGATACTGAATGATTTCACTTTAATTATCAGCTAATCAAGGTTACTAGTTATATCCAAATCCAAAATGGTGAAAGGTAGCTAATGTTTAGGGAAGCAAGCTACCTTCAAAACATGGTTAATGAACCTGGTCGGTGGGAGCAGTTATCCAAGAATGCTTTAGGGAACAATGTTACAGCTTGATTTAGTGTTGCTCCCATGGGTCATTCTTGCCAAAATGAGAAGGAATAACTGTTGAAGATATTCCTCAACCTAAAAGTTCTGAGATCTTACACACACACACACACACACACTTCAAAATACCAGCAAAAGCTCTGAACTGAATATTTTGGCATAACACTTATTAAAGATAAATTCAAATTCAGTAACCTGGCAAGCAACATTCTTATATATGTCAGAGCCAGGGTTGGGTGTAGCTATTCTATGGGTACTAGGTGTTGAAATGACAGCAGTCACGAAATTAAAAGATGCCTGCTCCTTGGGAGAAAAGCGATGGCAAACCCAGACAGCATCTTAAAAAGCAGAGACATCCCCTTGCCAACAAAGGTCCGTATAGTTAAAGCCATGGTTTTCCCAGTAGTGATGTATGGAAGTGAGAGCTGGACCATAAAGAAGCCTGATCGCCGAAGAATTGATGCTTTTGAATTATGGTGCTGGAAGAGACTCCTGAGAGTCCCATGGACTGCAAGAAGATCAAACGCATCTATTCTTAAGGAAATCAGCCCTGAGTGGTCACTGGAAGGACAGATCATGAAGCTGAGGCTCCAATACTTTGGCCACCTCATGAGAAGAGAAGACTCCCTGGAAAAGACCCTGATGTTGGGAAAGATTGAGGGCACAAGGAGAAGGGGACGACAGAGGACGAGATGGTTGGACAGTGTTCTCGAAGCCACAAACATGAGTCTGACCAAACTGGCGGAGGCAGTGGAAGATAGGAGTGCCTAGCGTGCTCTGGTCCATGGGGTCACAAAGAGTTGGACACGACTAAACAACTAAACAACAACAAGGTGTTGAAATCAGCATTTTGCCAGATTTTACACTTCAGACTGTCAATGTATGCTTAGAAGTATGTGAGTAATGCCCATTGCCTTCTGCCTTTCACTTTGACAAGCAGAAGCAGAATGTATTATGCAACAGAAGTAAAAATATGCATACATGTTTACTTTGAATAATGCACACAACTTGGATACATGGTTTTTATTGTTTTACATCATTTCTCCTGTCTTGCTCTCATGTTTGCCTTTTAACAAGCAAAAATAAAGAATGAACACTTCTCTTCCCCGGCAAGTTTTGGACCTTAAGAAATGCATGTCAGGCTGAAATTGAGATGGTATACCAGACAGCATCAGTAGAAGAGAGTACATGTTCTTAAAGGGCAACATGGTTTAGGATATATGGAACCTGGTAAACTTCAGTTCACCTTCTGCCAAAACTATGTTAATCGTCTTGCTGTCGGCTGTGACAAAACTAGTTTTAATAGTTGTCTTTTCACTCCATTCATACACATTGCAAATTGCGAGTGGGGTGGGAGGTGATGTAATCAGTTAAAAATACTTTGCAGATTGATGGCAACAACAATAGTGATGAAAAATCTTACTTACTGGGATGATTTCCATTCTGGACACAGAATGAAAAAACCACCATTGGTAATTTGGGCTCCCACTTTGGTTTTCATTTGAAATCTCTGACATCCTCAGTACTGATAAGGTCAAGATCCTCACATGGGAGGGCTTTACACACCTTTGTGCATAAAGCCCTTTCACTCTCCATCCATAAGCTAGCTCCACAGTTCTATAACCTATCTCATATGTTATTTTAATCCATGGGGCGGTCACCTGAGCCTTCTTAGAGTGAGTGATAAAAAGGTTTTCAAACCTTCCTCTCTGGGAATCTTCATACTCCTCTCCCCGTATGAAGTAACCCAGACACTGTGATCATCTGAGGCCCTACTTTGTATACCTCCTCCATGACTGGTCCAGAGGGGGGCAAAACGAGAACGGGTGGCTCTCCACTTTTGGAATGCTCTGCCTCCCTGAGGCTTGCCTGGAACCTTTATTACATATTAGGTGCCAGGCAAAAAGATTAATATTTTCCAAGGCCGTTGGCTAACTAAACCATCTGTGGCCTTTAAAATTATCCTGGGGTTGTTCCTCGGATGAAGAGCAGTATAGAAATGTAATAAAAAGTAGTAAAGAACAAGAACAACAACAGGCTCGTCCATCATGTCTTTAATGGGGAAGCCCTACAAGATTCCAGGATGCATCTCACAGAGCCACTACCTCTGAAATGACCAAGCCTGGCTCAAATTGGGTTCAATCCATTTTATTGTAGATGTTTGGCATTTGACACCTATATTGATTATATACTGCTGGGCATATTGAAGAGTTGCCCTGTGCCACTGTTTCATGGTGTAAACAAACTTTAGTCATTTTGCTTTTCTATTCTAGTCTAAGTATGTTTGAATTGTAAATGAAAATGATTTTTTTAACCTCCACACAGCACTTGTTCACAGAATGCTGACCACCTACTGAAAATGTAAAGTTATATCGACTTTGTTATTAACTTGAAATGCCATTCTCATTTTATTTCTGATTTAGGGCTTTTTTAGAAACTGAAATAGCATGGTGAAGCAGCACAGATCAAGAGTTTTCTAATGATAGAACTCTCCCCTGCTGTTTTCAATGTGAGCCTGAACATGAGAGCTCCGAATTGAATGGAATTCTGTTCCATTGTTAACACATCACGCACCAGACCTTGAACACGCGACACTGATAGGGTTAAGCTATGTGCATTTTGAACTATGACAACCATATGTTAGAAATGTGTATTTTATTATATATGTGTTTAAAAACTACTCTCAGCAAGAGCAGGTCTCCTAATTTACTCAGACTAACGAGGAAGCCTGACCCAGAAGCTTTTGTAGTTGGCCTATTGCTACAAGATGTTTTCCTTGTCTGGTTTCCCTATAATTCCCTCTTTTGGCCAGAGGAAGATGATAATGCACAGATAAATGTATCATCTAACATTTTTACACCAGCTCTTCAAGATTCGCTGTTGGCTTATATCCTAATATAATGCCATGGGCATTGTTACCATGGGATGAAATCCTAAGGCCTCCATTGCCAAAACAAATTTCCTCTATTCCTTGTAGCCCTGTCTCCACACATGTCCAGCAAATATGTTGCAGAGAGTTTGGAGACCGCCTGGAACAGTTGTGTTTGTGTGAGTGTGTGTGCATGCAAGTAGGGGATTCAGAGGCTGGGAGAAGAAAAAGGAGTCCACTCATGAAGTCCTGTATATTACCCAAGGTTTATGACTTCAACATGAACTTAGTATAAAAAACTTTTGCTTCAGTGCTACTAACATGTACTTGGAAGGAATTCTACAGCACATATTTAATTTAAATATAAAAATGATATACCACTCTATCATAAAAATATTAAAGCAGTTTACAATAACATTTACATGTAATAAAAATATGTAAAGGTTTTAAATCAAAGACCACCAACTCACTGTTATGGAAATATATTTTCTTATTTGCCTGCAAAAGCCTGGCCACATTGAAAAGTTTTCAGGAGGCGTTTAAAGGTTGAAACACAGGATGTTTGCAGAATCTCTAAGGGCAGAGCATTCCACAGGACTGTGCTGATGATGCTAAAGGTTCTCACTCACTTCCCCCAGAAAGAAAATATTTGCAACTAGTTGTTAGCTGTTACAATCCATTGCATCCAAGGTGGGATTTAATTCTGTGTTTTATGTGGACATGGGTTTCTTCCAATTTAATTATGTCTTCCTGAAACTCATATACTCAAAATTAAAAGGCTGGAATAAATAATGAACTTGCATCTTTAAAACCTTGGTAGATGGGTTGTTCAGATCAGATCAACTATAATTATTCAGTTGGCGACATTTCCACCCAACTCATCTTAAGGAGTGAAAAGAAAAGCAGAATAATTCTATTCAGTATTGGCTGTACGTCCCCTGTTAAGGCTGCAGTCCTGTAACCACTTACCTGGGAGTAAACCATGTTGAGCTCAATGGGACACATTTCAGATTGGATATGCATAGAGCTGCACTGTAGCAGTGCAATCCTATGGATGACTACTCAGATATAAATGCCATTGACTTCACTGGGCTCCTAGGTATGCATGCATAGGATTGCAGTTTAGGGGGATTTAAGGATGCAGCTCAGGGAATTCCTACATCTTTAGCAAGACCTTGAGGTCAAGGTAATCTAGTCTGCTGTTCAACACAATATGAACCATTCAGACAGAGTTCTTTCCCTCCCTCTCGCCCTCTCTCTCTCTCTCTCTCTCTCTCTATCTGTCAGTGTACTAATTTTAATGCCTGTAGCTGACTCTAATCCAGAAGGAAGAACAATCAGAATGCTATTGCCTCCCAGGTGACCCACAATAGGTCTGTCTGAATTACTGTCTTAGATCAAAATTGATTGTGAACTGCAGTCTGGTTTCCGCTGATGGTGGGAAACAATGCTGAACTGAATTTGCTCTCAAAAGTTATTCCCAGAATTCTCCTTTGTAAATGTTGCTGTTGAATAACTTTGAGGAATTTTCTGGATACATATACTCTGAGTATCTTAAATCAGTACTTAATGCACACATTTTCTTTTTACTCCTACATATGCTATCTGAGAGCTGAAGTTTCATTGTCGATTGACATGCAATGGAATTTAGCGCTGGACAGTATTTATAATAAATACACAATGATAGATCATTGTTGTCATTGCTTGTCCCCTCCAAACTTTGTATCTTCAGTCTAAAGCTTCTGTATGTCTTGTACAAAGGATTCATGAACTCTGAAGAGAAGCCACAGGCTAATGGAGGGGCATCCTGAAGGAGTTCATTTCACAATCTCAAGTGCACTGCTGAAAATCTCAACGTAGTTTGAATTCTCAGTTTCACAGGGTCCCTAACTGCATGATAAATCTATGTGTAAACCTGTATATATGTAGACTCCCTTTTCAAATGCCACATGAAAAACCATCCATATTGATCTACCCATGCTTTTAGATCAACAGATGAGGTCATCTTGGTGTTCACTATGTAGGAGGAGTTCTGTGGTCAGGGAGCCCGGGAAGAGCCTTTTGAGTGGCAGCTCCTTGCCACTGCGGAACTCCCTGCATACTGATATATGTGTCTGGCCCCAACTTGGTATAGTTTTAGGTGGCTGGTTAAGAGGCACTTTGGGTGGGTGTCTGGATCAAGAGAGACCTGATTAGATAAATGGATTAGATGCCACTGCTTTTAGTAAATTGCTGTTCAGTATAAAGTGTTGTGAGTTGTGTTATCTTATGGATTACATGTATTCCTTCAATCTTATTTGACTTTGTTGTAAAGTGCTCTGGGGCTTGTGCAAAGGATGCTAAATAAATAAATGACATCAGTGGACAGCCAATGGGATACAGGATCAGGTCAGCATGTGTCATCAAGCTCAGGTTTCTAAAGGGCAAGATAGTTAGACTCCCTGGAAAGTCCCCCTCCTTCCCCTTCCATGTCATCTTCTGATGAAGAGGCTTCTTATGTGTTGCCTACTCACACTTGCTAGGGTCAGATCGCCCACTTTGTTATCTATATGTAGCATTGCACACCATGCTTTCCTTTTGCATATCTATTGTCTTAATAAATAAGGCCCAGTTCACCCAACCACTGTGTCTTGCCTCCTTATTCCCCCGGGTGGTCACAATCACTCTCCTGATATGTATCCCAAGACCAGAATAATACCAGAAGAAGCCTGACATTTTGGATGGATGCTGTTGACCTGGAAATGTGATCAAGGAAATCTCGGGAGACTATTTAGTGAGCCCAGATAATGGAAATATTCACTGAAGTATTCCAAAATATGAAATCAACCCATTTAAAATTTCAGCTTGGTTACCCTCAATTCATCAGGTTGTCTAATTGATTTTGAACTTAAGGCAGACATCCAAAAGTTTATTTTAATTTAATGCATTGTTGGTATCGGTTTAAATCACTTATCCCTTCATCTTGTCTACTGGGATTTCCTGATGGAGTAAAACCAAGCAAATAATTCACAACTAATAATTTATTCAGAAAGAGTTGTCTGTTCTGTTTGAAACAAATGTCTCTCATCTTTCAGGTGCCACAATAGAAGCTGCATATGTAAAAGCTCAGATTTGGGTGGGTGGAAGGGATTATAGAGTTCCAAAAGATAAATGAGTTCCCATTTGTTTGTAGCCTTTGTAAAATACGCTCTTCTGTATATGAATGCCACCAATCTGGGTTGTTTTACTTGGTTATAATTATGAAGGGGGAGGGGTGAAAGTTTGCTATACTGAGGATGACATTGAGATATAATATTGCAGGAGGGGCTTTTTCTACCAAAGGTAAACTCCACCAATGAACACAGCACAAAAGTCAGCCCTATTAGATTCAAGGCCACACACTCACATAAGTGCATATAGCATTGTAGCCTGTCAGAGCCATTGTAACTCCCTGATGCCAGAAAAGACATAGCAGAGGTGTTCATCTGTCAACTTCCACTGGGCTCTGCTGGTGGCAGGGTGTGTGTGGAATCTGCCACTGAGGAGAATCTGCCACTGCTATGCATGGTAAAGTGCAGCAGGTATAAAACTGGCCCCAGTGGTGTAGCAAGTGTAGGACCTAGCAGAGAAATGTTATGGGGGTGGAGTGAATCTATATCCTTAAAGTTGTCTTATCTGGGCTCCTCAACTGTGCCATCTTTGAGCCAAATGAAGATTTGAACCTTGGTCTTCCAGGCACTATCTAGATTTCTAGTGACAAGCGATTATTTCTTCTTCTTCTTCTTCTTCTTCTTCTTCTTCTTCTTCTTCTTCTTCTTCTTCTTCTCATTACAGTGGTACCTTAGGTTACAAACGCTTCAGGTGACAAACTCCGCTAACCTGGAAGTAGTACCTTGGGTTGAGAACTTTGCCCCCGGATGAGAACGGAAATCACACAGCGGGGGCAGGAGGCCCCATTAGCAAAAGCGCACCTCAGATTAAGGATGGTTTCAGGTTAAGAACGGACCTCCGGAACGAATTAAGTTCGTAACCTGAGATACCACTGTATCATGGATTAACATATGTGATTGTCCACATACAGTATGAAGTAGTATAGGCCAATCATCTATGTCACGCCTGACCCTCACACCCTTCACTGATATAAATGCCACTGTGATGGAGTATCAATATATCAGCCTTATATTATTGCTTATTAATAAGGATTGAGTTTATAGGAATAACCCACAGCTAGTTTCACCACCATTGTTAGGCATGTCATCAGGTTATTCCTTGAAGTAACACCAGAGTTCTGCCATTTAAGCACATGGAATTCTCCATGAGGATTTTATGCTGCAGGCTACATCAGCCCATGTGAGTTGCTCCAAGGGGGAATATGTAATTTGTTTAACAGCTCATGTTTTAATAGCTGATTTCCACCCCACTCCAGAACAAGGTAGCAAAGGATGGACTGTACGGTGTAAATGATAGCAATATCGGCATGTGTATATTTCAGGATAATTGTGGCATTTCCTGGGATTATACTGTTGGCAGAAAGATCATGAAACTGGAGCCAAACGCTGGCAGAGTTTTTAATTCCTTCTTTGTCATTTGACTTGAGTCAAAATGCAAAGTTATTGCTTCTGTCAGTAGCTGGAAGCAAAAGCAACAACTTCTAGTGTCAGACAAGTGACTTGGAACTGGACTTTGTGGAACAGAGTTGCTATGGAACAAAGGACAGTTTGCATTGTGGATGCCAGGCAATCAGGGCTCAGAATGTCAGGATGGTTTAGACCTTAAGCTCCAGTTGAAGTCAAAGGATCTGCACATGCTACAACTTGGCTTATAAAAGCCAAATGTCTATACTCATTCTTTCCTGAGAATTAAAATGTGAAATTAATTATGCTTTCAAATTTCTTTTGTTCTGCCCCCAAATGCCTGTAGTTTGTCTCCCGCTTTTTGATCATCCTTCCCCAATTTTTTTTTCTTACTTAATTTTTATCCAATTACATAGAACTGCACTCATGCAGTGCAGTGAAGTGACCAATTGTATTTAATGTCAGGACATAATCTGATTACTGTGTGTGTGCTGAGAGCATTTGATTTACTGGCATTCAGCAACATCCACAAGTTGAGCCAAGTCAGAGAATAGTATTAAGGTCATCAAGGAAGACTTTCATCAACACCTACAGAATATTTGGATGGAACTTCAGGGAGATCCATCTCAGTATATAAGTCTAGGCTTTGGAGCTGCCTCAGAAGAACTTACCTTCCCTCCCCCTATTCCACCATATGGCAAAGACTTTTCTTCTTAGGAACACTGTGGGCCATAAGATAACATCAAATCCACTTGAATATTTTTACTTTGCTGTGAGATGGTCATTCATGATGTTTCATTATTATACTGGCTGGCTGGTTGGCTCTGTATCCCTCTGACTGTTTTGTTTCATTTTGACGTTTCAAGGCTTCTCCACTCTAGTTCATTTTAGTTATGCATTGTGAGTTTGGAAAGTTTTAGCTTTTAAAAAACAAATAAATAGTGACAACCAGGGCCGTGCACCCCCCCACTCCAATATGGTTTGGTGCCAGATTCAGCATGACAAATTTGGCTGATCTGACAACCCAACCTGCTATGCACTCAACACAGCACCCAAACTGAATGACTGTGCCACAGGTTTAATGGTATTATACACACCGGAGCCACAATAAAACAAAAAAGAAGGGGGCAGGCCACCTCTACCCCACATAGTTAAAGCGCTATATGTTTGTGCACAGATGTTTGATTTATATTCTCTCATTATGCCTTCTTTTACCTCAAATTACTATTATTTAATATTTATTATTCTTTTTTTTTTACATCACACACAGCGAGAGAGTTCTGTTTCTGATATTAATCTCATTTCCATTGGGCTTCTTAAGCCCTTCCCCATAGTTTCCAGATAGAATGCTCTATGTTCTTCCTGTCATCTGAAGAAAACTTTCACCAAGCTTTGGGTGGATTTCTGCTGGTGGGCTAAGCCAGCAATATGTTTCTTCACGTTGTAGGTTGCTCCAGACAAGAGGCTTATCATGTGCAGACTGCCTCCTCCATATGGCCCTGTTTGAAGAGACTGCAGAGTGTGTAGCTGCTCGAGAAGAAAACAGCCGCAATATATTTGCAGTTTGTGTTGCTGAACAGATGGGCTTCTGTGTATGCCCATGTCAGGCCTCCTTTTTACATCAAAGTGAATTATAATAATGATAGAAAGTCAAGTTATAAATAAATTTTGGCTCTGGGTGTTGGTCTAGGTTTCTTTTCAAGAATTTTTTGGGGTGTAGCCTCTCCTTCTCAGAATGTATCCTTATTTAACAATAATTGGGCCATTTGTTTTGCCTAGGAACCTTGAAACAACCAGATAAATTGACAATGCATCATTCTGCTTTAATGGATGGCTTCTGGAGATCTGGGGTGACTTACTTCCTTGTCCACATTTTATTTCCTTTCATGGCATATAGCCTCCAGTTACTGGCATTTGCATCTATGCTCTCAGCCACATCTGTCAAATTCTTCCTCTGATTCTCGATCATTGTCTGGAAACGTTGTGTGATTAAAGGATCGTTTATTAGTGATGACTCATTTTATTAGTTTGTCACCCTGGCATTTGGCTGTCACTTTCTGAAACTTTTATGGCTAGGAAAATTAATCCAATGGATTAACTTGCCTCCCTCTTCCCTTTCCCACTCAGTTCAAGAGCCCTCTCTCATCACAGCATCTAGGGCTATAACTTTTTGGATGCAGTCCTAGAGTACATCTGGCAGAACAGAAATGTCTGCTACCACCATTCCCATGATGAATGATTTTATTTTTTTTAATTGTTTCTCTAGCTTGGGTTTTTATTACTCATTTGCCATGCATCAAGTGCTACTTCTTGCTCGCTTTCCCCCTTCTATTCCTTCTCTCATAATGCCAATCAATGCCTGAATGGCATGTAATAGAGTCATAATAAGTTGGTGATTTTAATGATCAGTGTCATTCTCTCATGCGGAAACATGAGATTCGATGGGATAGATGTTTCACAGCTTTAATCCCTTTTGCATTTTATTTAGATTGGCATCTATTGTTGTAAGGATTTATTTAGTGTAAAATTAAATTATAGTGATTTCGAGACCTATTCCTGAAATCAAGGCAACAATTCCTAAACATGTTTATCAGAGATGCAACATCATACCAAGGACACTTTAGTATTTTAATTTTATTTGAGAGAGAGAGAGAGAGAGAGAGAGAGAGAGAGATGTTTGTGGCTGTTGGCTAAAGGTAAAGGTACCCCTGCCTGTATGGGCCAGTCTTGACAGACTCTAGGGTTGTGCACTCATCTCACTCTATAGGCCGGGAGCCAGCGCCGTCCGCAGACACTTCCGGGTCACGTGGCCAGTGTGACATCGCTGCTCTGGCGAGCCTGCACCAGCGCAGCACACGGAACGCCGTTTACCTTCCCGATATAAAGCGGTACCTATTTATCTTCTTGCACTTTAAGGGTGCTTTCGAACTGCTAGGTGGGCAGGAGCTGGGACCGAAAGATGGGAGTTCACCCTGCCGCAGGGATTCGAACCGCCGACCATACGATCGGCAAGTCCTAGGCGCTGTGGTTTTACCCACAGCGCCACCCGCGTCCCTGGCTGTTGGCTAAGGGATGCCAAAAGGAGCTTTGATGTGATTTTAATTTATTTATTTTATTTGTATACTTCCTTATACCCGTAGATCTCAGGGTGGTTCACAACAAAAAATTACAATATAAAAAACAGAAAATACACAATAAAAATAATAATAAAAAAGGCAACACAATATTATTGGCCTAGGCAGTGGTTCAAATAGGTGTGTGTTTTACTGTTTGAAATGGGAAGTTTTTTTCATCCCAAGGGCCACATTCCTTTCCAGGGGCCATGTACCAGTGAGTCAGGACAGAAACCAAAGTGGGCAGGGGGGGAAACATGTAGAATTTACTTTTATACAGTAGGCTAATTTCTACGCATGCTGTCACATACACCTCTGTATCCTCCATCTGAGCAAGGAAAAAGGTATTATCAGAGTTCAAGGACACATTCAACCCAGGCACTCAAGGAGGTTGTGAAACAGGAGCAGTAAAAGGAGTTGCCTGGGGAGAAGGGGGTGTAGCTGGGGAGAGGGAGTATGAGGTGGGGAGAGTTTGATAGGTCAGAGAGAATAAAGCTTGGAGGCCAAATTTGGCCCTCAGACCTGAGATTCACCACCCCAGCTTTGAAAGGTTGGTGATCTGTAAAGGAAACACCTGTCTCTCACTGCCACAGCGAGGACACCCCCCAAAAAAAACTAAATAATTAAGAGAAACCCCATTTTAGAGGGCATAAATCATCCATCATACAGAATTATGTCAGAAGTTCAAATAATTGTTGTATGAGTTTATAGCGAACCCTACCGTTCACGAAGCAAAATGGTTTAAAATAGCTGTCACCAACCTGATGCTCTACATTCAAAAGACAACAACTATAGTTCCCTTGGACACCAACTCCTAACTTAGACAGCCGCTCCAGAAGGATACCGTGGTTGATATATGCACAAAACTGACTAAATCTGCATGCAGAATGTATGCAACTGCACCAGTTAACCATGGGCTAGGAACTAGCAAGGGAGCGATAGGGAGGGAGAATGGACTCTGTTGAGCTTATGGATGATCTCTTTTCATATACACAGATGTGGCTTTGGGATGGAAAGTAGATTATGCCTTTAAGTCCCCCCCTGCCCCCACAAGTCACACTCTAACACAACGAAGAGTGCTTTAGCATCAGCAGTTTATTGCTGGAACAACCTCCTGATGTGTTCTTAATGCTTTATGGTTCACACTTGCCCAACAGTAGTTCAATGTTAAATTACTGCTGGAAGATTCAGCACTAGTTTATTGCTGCTTCTCCTTAAATGTTTGAAAGAAACCATAAAAATGGTTCAGGAGTAGTATCTCATGATTTCTGTCCTCCTGGGTAGAAACAGGTAAAAAACAACAACCTGCATGACTCCACACAAGGAATTATAGCTTTGTAGTGTGGAGGTGACCTGCAGTTGAGCTGGTGCTAGGAGGGCAGCTGCGACTGGCCGAAGGAGAGATGGTTGTGGAGTAAACCATTCCTTATTACCTTCTTGGGCCTTTAGGATATAAATTCCTGGGTGTGGAAAAAACATGGGGCTAGGCTAGTTCTAATGCAGGCTGCCATATCTGTTCATAATATTTGAAGAACAATTTTTTCGTTGATACAGCTACTACAGTGGTACCTTGGGTTACATATGCTTCAGGTTACAGACTCCGCTAACCCAGAAATAGTACCTCAGGTTAATAACTTTGCTTCAGGATGAGAACAGAAATCGTGCTCCGGCGGCGTGGCAGCAGCAGGAGGCCCCATTAGCTAAAGTGGTACCTCAGGCTAAGAACAGTTTCAGGTTAAGAACGGACCTCTGGAACGAATTAAGTACTTAACCTGAGGTACCACTGTATACATGTGATTTCTTAAAAGCCTTTTTGGCAAATGCAACCATTTATCTACAGTTTGTGAATTTTAATGTGGCATAATAAGTAATATTTATGTATGGATTTTTGAGTCTTTTGTTGCCTGTTAATGCTAGATTTGAGACTATCAATGAAATGGAGGCTGCTATTTAACAGTTAGCACATCAATGCTTAAAGGGACAGTATGTGATTGACATCCTTATAGACTGATGCAAAATGTAAAATAATTGTTTACATTTGCTGAAATTCCAAGGGAGATAATTGCTGCGTTAGAAAATTTCATTGACTTTCCTTTTTTTGGGGGGTGGCATAGCAAACAATGCATTATGGAAAAACAGTACAGAAACCCATCCTCCCCATTGTATTGGTATGGGTTCTGCTCATTGCTTTTCTGTGGCAGACTGAATAGGAATTGTTTGGAAGGCTATCTGATTGGTCCTCGTGTCCTTTCTTTATTGCCTACTCCATAGTGCCTATTATGGGGTTGTCCACAATTTATTTCATTTGCTTGTCACAGTGGGCATGAAATGTGAACAGGCAAGAAGACAGGCCATATTCTGTTTTGCAAGCACTTGTAGGCACCTGTGAGGTGAAGGTTGCTGTCCCAGCCTACCTCTTACTGTTGGCCAGCTTGAGGAGAAGGGAGAAGCCTTTAGATACTGTTGGATCTATACCAATGAACACTGGACAGAAGGGAGGTGGGATGGGCTTCAGAACTCCCTTGTCTCACTTTAAGAGTGGGCAGGAAAAGAAAGACACATGCCAGCCAGTTAGCTGGCCCATGTTTAGATCATCCAGACTTTCACTGTAGTCATATAGCTACCAATTGCAGATACTTTTAATAAAACTATGACCCTTGGTTTCAGGTCTACATTCCAGGGACTAAGGGCTGTTCGCAACATCTATACTTAATTTTCAACTAAGTGAATTTAGACAAGCCTGAGATGTAAAAGGAGTAATGGATATTTGCTTACAATTGGACATTGTTACCTGAAGCTGGAACATTTCCATCTGTGGCAGCATAACAGATGGAAATGTTATCCCTGCAATAACATCGCTGCAGGGTTTGGAACATCCCATACTGTGTGTGTGTGTGTGTGCGTGTGTGTGTGTGGGGGGGGTGTTTTTACCCTGTGGGGAGGCCTGGAAGAGATCACAGATTAACCAGTCTAGCCCCCTCTAAACCACAAGACAAGTAGATGATATCTGAACCCAGAGTGAAGCACTGTAGTTTGCATTCTGCAATTAAATACCAGCCAATTAAATTCATTTCTGTTGCTTCTAGTCAAGGAACTTGCACACACTCCTCTTGTTACAGTCCTAATTCACACTGGTTCCTTCTTCTGCCTCCGCAGCATGACACACTAAGGCTTTTGACAGAGAAGACTCAGAGGAGATATGTACGTTGCCATGTTTGATTTCTGTCAGAAACACGCTGACACCACTCCAGCTGCCTGGTGCTGTCATCTCCCCTGAAATCTTCTGCGGGCTCAGTGAAAAGTGACATGTGGCAATATTTACATGTCCCTAGGCCACATTCTTGTGCTGTCATTGGTCTGCTATCTATAACGTTTTCCATTTTTAAATTTTTTTTTGGTCCATGGTGCCTGCCTGCCTTCTAGAGAGTCATGATACTGTTGGGAGATGAGCTTTCATAATTTAATGCATATGCGTGTTTATTTTGCCTATGTGTGGCCACTGAATATTTGACAACAGGATCTATTTTTAATAGATCATAAAACTTTTTCTGAGAAGGAACTTTTGCCTCCAATGAGTGAGGACCACAGAGCTGGTGTGACAGTCTCCTACTGCTCATTGTATAAAGTGGAAATATATTTACTTATTTACTTACTGAGCTAATGCCCCAGCTATATCCTGCATTCACGTTTCAGCACAATGAGTTATCCATTGTTGTTGTTGTTGTTGTTGTTGTTAGAAAATGTGACTTCAGATAATAGAGAAAATCATGATAAGTTAACCTTTTGCTAGTCTGAAGAAGGTAGTATGATGTCGGTCACACTGATGGTTAGAATTGGAGGAGAAGAGGCAAAATATATTTGCCCGTAGAGTCTATAGTAAACCCCCTCAGAGAAGCCCAGTCAAAAGGAAGAGATAATGGCCCAAGAAAAGTAAATGGTGTCAAACCAACACTGAATCATTGTGTAAAAAAGTTTATATTCAGCAATTAAAAATTAGTAAAATAACTTACTCTTTTTGCTTCTAGTCAAATAACTTGTACAGACTATTCTCACTTCAGGGATACACATTTACTTAACATCTGTTCTAAGAGAAAATAGACTATAATTTTTCCTAAATTATTTTATTTCAAACAGTTTAACTATTCCCCTCACTCCAATGAAAACAACAAGCCTATGATTAGGGAGGTGCTGTTAGAACTGATGGCATTTGAAACAGAATTTTCTCTGATGCTTTACTGTTTTCAAATATGAATTTTGTTAGGGGTGTTTGAGCAGGTACCGTTCACCCCAAAAAAGAACTGGGACCTTTCGAGCTTGTATATTGAATACTGAAACTGCCATGAATGATCCTTGAGCATTCAAAAGGAGCAAGTGAAGGATAGAGTATCTTCACTGTTGGCCATTTCCTCCCCCACAATAGGAGACTCATCTTCTGGAAATGGACTGAGAAAGCATGCAGCAGTGAATGGATCCCTAGGTGATTATGTTTTTCCATGCTGTAATCCACCTTGGGACCTTTCAATAAGGGTCATAATCATCATCATCTAGGATTTCTGCTTATGCGGTGGAACTTTCCCTCCTCCCCTCCCCATCCCCACATCTCAAAATCTGTCCTGGAGGTTTGGGGAAACCCCCACACAGCACAGATTTATGGGGCAAGCATGACAAGGAGAGGGAGTCTAGGTGTGCAAGTCACTTTGAATGACTTTTGTGAAAACTACTACAATTCAACCATAATCAAGGCCCAAATAACCTCTCCTTTCCCCCAACTTACACAAGCAAATCACACTGGTGGTGAAAAGATGCTAATTGTGCCCTCCTGACAATAGTATCTTAGGGCCTGAATAGGATGGGGAGGGGTGGGGAGAGTGACTTTAAAAAAAACATTGGCTGGGAAACAGAGCACTCTCATCATCAGGCAACTAGGTCTGTTCTCTAAGGTAGTAAGTCAACCCTGTAGGTTCCAGACTTTCCATGTTGAATCAATCCTCTCTTTGCGAAGAAGTCACCTACTAGCAAGGAAGACTTTGTGTTCCATGAAGAAAGGGGACCGCAATCTGGAAACAGAATTAAGAATATGCAATTTAGCACGATTAAAAAGAAGAAGAATGCACTGAGAAAAGCTTTGTTTTAAATGCCACCCAGTACAAATCCCAAAGCAACATTAGGGAATTGAAAGAGTGCCTTGGCAGCTCAGTAAAGACAGCTCCAGAGACAGAAAAAATGCAGAAAAGACTTGGCGAAGACAACAATAGTGGGTGCCTGAGCTTTTCTGGATGGTCTCCTTTGGCTATTGCATTCCCCTGCTAGTATTCTTAAAACTATTAAGCCACTAAAAGATCAGGGTGTGTGTTTTAATCTGTAAGAAAATATTTTGAAGTCTGCATTCCGCAGTCGTTGCTTGCAATTAGGCTTTTTTGCCTGGGCCAGGGTCTTACTTGACTTTGCAAATTTCCATTTGAACACCAACTGTTACAAAGCATATGGACTTCTGTAGTAATCCCACATGCCAAGTGATAGTTGGCAGTTATCCATGCAGATTCAGAGAATGATGCGATTACAGAATAATTAAACAATATCTTTAGAAAGTACACCTAGCTTAATTTGCCTTCCAGAAAAACCTTGAAGTCTACACTGGCTACACCTTAAAAAAAAAGTCCATTCCATTTTCTGCTTTTCAAAAGTCTTCATAATATCTCTGAATGTTTTTATATAAGATCCCAGCTGGGTAGAATTCTCTAAACAATATTTAGAGAGAGGGGGGGGGCATCACATCATTAATGATAAATGATTTGCAAAGTTCCTCTGCATCTTTTGATATAAATAATAGCATTGTTTTTTCATTATGTATCCCTGATTTTATATTACAGGCCAGATGTGCTAGGACAAGTTGCAAATGAGCTCAAACAGCACAATTCATTCCGATTAAAAAGGCTTTGAAGTAATTTGCTCAGTAAAGCGGGGGGGGGGAGAGAACACTGTTGCACCACATTTATACAAATCCATTTAAAATCTTGGAGGGATGGTTTTTCTACAGTATACCAAGAAAAGAAAGAAATCCTGAAAAGTGCTATGCATTATGGGAACCGTTTAATTTGTAAAACCGAAAACCTAGGCTGCAATTCTGAGACAGTGGGGTGAGGTATAAAGTTTGGGCAGTTAATCCATCATTCTCAACACCTTGCTGGGTTCTTGCCAGCATCCTTTCCCCATTTTTCTTTAAAGAAATACTTATTTCCCATTGAGAACAATGGGAGGAAGATATAGCGAATTCATTGGCACTGGAAACATACACAGAGACTTGTGTGTATAAAAACCTCTAACTTCTGCATAGCTGTAAGGTAGCCTCCTGCACAAAGGTAAGAGGCGCGTCTCTTGCTCTGGTCCTGCCCATCACTGCCTTGCAGCCCTGGAAGGTTGCTCAGGAGAATGTGGCCTCTGGGCTATAAAAAGTTCCCTACCACTGGTCTAGATCTGTACAACCCTGTTAACTAAAGTGGCACTGTATAAATCAATCCCCAGAAGTCTGGTGATATCAAGTTGCCCAGTATATGATAGACAGGAGGAAAATGATACATGTGTGAGAGCGTATATGGAGTGGGGGGGGGGAGTCTTCCTACTAAACGAAATGTAAATAAAAGCAGCTATCAGTGTAATTGCCTGTAGTCTGGAATAAATTATTGCCTCAGTGGACTTGTGTTTCCCCCCTATAGTAATTAGAATATTAATAATTAATCTGGTGATAATGTATTTTAAGAACATTTGATATTAGTCAACAAGCTAGCTAGTTATTGCTATATAATACGGCAGATACTATTGACATTTCTGTTTAATGCTGAAGCAATTAATGGTCTTTTTTTTTTTTAAAAAAAAGCAAGCATCCAGACCAAGCTTTTATTTAACAACAAAGAGAATGTGTAGTTTAGTGAAGGGGGGGAATAGCTTCACTGGGAACAAATGATAATAACAACAAAAATAACAAAATTGCTGAATACTTACTTAAAATAGTAAGTAATAGTAAGTGGAATGCCATTCCATGTATTTACACAACAGATGAATGGTGCCCTCCACACATTGCTAGACACCAACTCCCATCACCCTTGACCATGCTGGTTGAAGCTTATGGGAGTTGTAGTACAACAGCATATGGAGGTCCCATGCTGGCCAGCCCTGGCATAGCAAATAAGGTTGCATGCAGTTATGCCACACTCAGAGTAATTCCATTGAAATGAATGGATTTAAATTAGTGATGCTCATTGATTTCAGTATCTATACTCTACTTGGATGGCTATAATCCCTGGCAACTAGCTCTAGCCTCTGATTTCATTTCACAATTTCAAGATGATCCTTCATGCAGAACCTCTGTTCAAATAGTGTTGCACTTGACTTGTCTTGAAGTCACCAATGTTGATTTGGGCAACACTGAGCATTTTGAGATACATTTATATTTTAATACTGCACCAGACAAGAAAGGAATTCCCTTCTCCGCCCAGACAAGAAAGGAATTATTTTGGTGAAGGATATTTGATTCAGTCAAATATATATTTAGGACACTTAGTAACTACAGTAATGTTGGCCCATGGGGCAGGTCCTGTTCATGATTTGAATGCACACATTGTCCCCTGGGTGTGCACCAAAGACTTTGAACTTTGTACGAGGTTGGTTGTATCAGAAGCATGGCGGTCTTTATCTTATGTTAATTTACTACTTGTGATTGAAGAGGGTCCTTTCCCAACATTTATTCAAATATACAGATTTTCTTTCAACCAATTTCACTATAGAATTTGCTTAGCAACATCTATCTCCCCCTCGGGTTATTTTTAAATGATTTTTCCCCTTTGCAACAATAGGCTCCTGCATCTCTACAAACACAATCAGGACAAGGAATGTCAATATTAGAATTACAAAATAAATAAGTCATGTGATAACATAAAAGCGTTCCCCTGGGAAAGCTTAATTAAAAACAATTAAGAAGATTATCATGTGAATAAAGTTTTAAATACATCTGATGTTCTCCTTTCCCTCCAGAAAGGATGTCTGTATTTTCTTTACCACTGACAAGTTTAAAATGATAAGAAGATCATTTACACCTGATAGCTGCATGGTGGTCGAGTGGTTAGAAATGCTTACTTCACTGGAGCGTGTACTGTAGGGAAAGTGGAGAAATAATCTGTAGGATGTTTCCCCAATCACCTGGTAAAAATAAAATGGCATAATCAGTCATTTCTATGCCTGGGGAGCTCTTTATATTCTTTGCCTCCTTTACACCCATGGCACCTCAACATTTAAAATGGGCCATCATCTCATCTGAAAAATCATAACAAGCCATAAAGGTAAAGGTAAAGGGGCCCCTGACCGTTAGGACCAGCCACACATGACTCTGGGGTTGCGGCGCACATCTCGCTTTATTGGCCGAGGGAGCCAGCATACAGCTTCTGGGTCATGTGGCCAGCATGACTAAGCTGCTTCTGGTAAAACCAGAGCAGCGCATGGAAACGCTGTTTACCTTCCCACTGGAGTGGCACCTATTTATCTACTTGCACTTTGACATGCTTTCGAACTGCTAGGTTGGCAGGAGCAGGGACTGACAACAGGAGCTCACCCTGTCATGGGGATTTGAACCGCCAACCTTCTGATTGGTAAGCCCTAGACTCTGTGGTTTAGACCACAGCGCCACCCACGTCCCCATAACAAGCCATGTTAAAGTATAAATACAAGGATTTACTGCTGTGAAAGTGACTATTAAAATCTAAGACAAATTAAGAATTGTTGCATAACTTTAAGGGTATTGCTACTGAAATTCCAAGTGCTCACTACTCTGATAGACTCTTATTGTATCCTGCTGCTCTTTGATTTAGCTCTGAAATTTTCTGACCTGTATTCCCTGCTCAAATGAATGCTGCTAATGTCTAATCATCAGTAGCTGCATACACAGACATGCCCTGAATTATATCGCCTCCACTAGCAGCAGCATCCAGGAGCCACAGTGCAGATACAGAGCCAATAAGGAGTACCATTCTGTTTGGGCAGATACCCTAAAAAAAAAAACAACAACAAAAAAAACAATTTCAGTTGCTAGATATTTGGCACTTCATTTATCACCTCAAAACCAATCCATGAGGAGCTGTTCTTTGAATAAATGTCATTATGTGACCTGCTCTCTAGGAACCCATCTTGGGCTCTTCTCAAATTGCACCTGAGAAAGGGAGCCTACAGATACTGGCGTTCAAATGGACAACCATGGAGGACCTTCCAAATGGCTGCTAGCCAAGATGGCGATGCTCTACCTCCACAGTTGCAGGCAGCAATGCTTCTGAATACCAGTTGTGAGTCGAGTATTTTAGGTTAATGGGCTGAAAAAGGCCACAACTTTATTGGTTACAGCATGTGAGTGGTATTGGTATTGGCTTAGGCATTGGATAAAACAATCTATACATGACCCCACCTGTGCAGTGGGGGGTCTTTGAAGGTTAGCAAACAGTGGGAGGAGCTTGTTGATGCAAATACAACTGGAAGCGTCCCCTGATGTCACCGGGGGTCGTGCCATGGCCCTAGCCACCGGCAGGGCATCGGACAGGATCCACGACCTCCGGATTCCTTTAATGGAATACCCAACAAGAGGAGGGGTAGGTGATGGCCAAGCCCCGCCCACCAACACATATTCCAATGCCTAACCACCACCTGAGCCGTCTTCCAAGGGCTGAATGATGTGCAAAGGCTGCCACAGCCGCTTGAATGCAGCTAAGCCCCCCCCCCAACTCTATTGGCTGGCCAGCTGAGGGGCAGCGTGGCAGCCGGGAGATGATGCAGGGGGCTGAACACGCCCCCTGCTGCTGCAGGAACAGTTCCTGCTCACAACACTTCCCCTCTGTGAGGAGGCTTTGCTGAAAACTGCAGGGTGTGGGAATGCTCTTGTGCTCAGAGCCTGCTAGCGGGCTTCCCTAGTGCATCTGGTTAGCCACTGTGAGAATAGCATGCTGAACTCGATGGGCGCCTGACGTAATCCAGCAGTCTCATTTTATGTCCTTAAATGGGAAATGAACACATTTGTTTGTCAGAGAGGATGTGTGCAGGACACTCCACAAGAGATTTCTTAATTGCCTTTGGGTTTTGTTTCCCTGAAATGGATATGTGTTCATTGCTTTCTGGTTACATTACCACACAGATACCTCCTCACACACAGGAAGGATTATAAGCGTAGAAATGTAAAAAAGTAAAGAACTTCTGGGAAATGATATATAATGAGATGAAAAGGATGTTGAAATATACATTTTTTAAAAAAAAACAGAAGAATTTTTACTTGGTATTATAGGTCAGAACATTAATAGGCAAGGTGTTAAATTGTTTTTATGTGCAACAACTGCAGCAAGTGTATTGTTAGCCCAGAAATGGAAACAGGAAGAAATTCTGACGAAAGAAGAATGGCAGATGAAATTAATGGACTATGCAGAATTGGACAAAATGACAGGAAGGATTCGAAACCTGTGGGACCAGAGATTTACGGAAGATTGGAAGAAGTATATGAATTATTTGAAGAGCAACTGTAATCAACAAATTACGCTAGTAGGACTACAAGAAGTTTTGTAAGGAGAAATATACGAAGTGTTACAAAGTAGAAAAAGACAGAGATATTGGTTATGAGTTTGAAATGTAATAGGGGAGATAAGAAATGCATACTGAGAGATTAGATTGGAAAATTTTCAGACAGGATTGATGGAAGTCAAAAATTTGAATAAGATAAAGTATGTTTAATTACTGTTGAAAATGATATGTTAAAAAAACTCATAAAAATTATATATATGAGCTTGAGAACTGACCACTTAGGTAGGAGATAAACCTAGGGAGGGAGTGCTGACAGTGGTGAGAGTCCTATAGATATAGGTGCTATGGGAAGAGAGACTGCGCTGATGAAGTTTGCTAACAAATGATACTTTTAAAGCAAATCTCTTGGTAGGAAATGGGAGCGAACTCAAAATGAAAGGGATGGTGATGGGGAGTGAAGCGGTATATCATTAAAATATGCATGAACAGTCTGCTCAGTTAGCACTAGCATGCGTCACCTGCAAATACTTAAATATGGTATATACTTGTGTAATCAGCATTTGATATTTTAAGACACAAAATGTTCACTTTCCCCAAATCAGCTAATTGCAGAGTCAAAATATAATGACAGTTTAAATGGCAAAAAAGGGAAGATAAAATCAAAACTGAACAGCTCCTTCAGTGGCCAGCACAAAATCCACATTATTAACTATCCGGTATCTGATGTTTAATTTCCAATATTTGACTGTCTGTGTTTAAAAGTTCAGAGTAGGCTGGATAATATAATCAGCATTTAACCATCTATGTTGGATAATTCAGAAATATTTGATTCTGGTAGTACTTGCTTTTCTAATCATTATGTTCAGTCATTTATATTCAGTACTGTTTATATCCATTATTTCATTTTTATTTTTGCACGTTAATCAATGATATTTAGTATTTGAAGCCTGAACTGGTTTTCTCCCCTAATTAAACATTAGCTCCCCTCCCAAACTAATTTTGAGCATCTCAAGAGCCAAGGTTCCTTACACATGTTCTGGGCCTGCCCCAGTGGCAAGTGGCTCCTCAAAGTGTATCTAAGAGAGAATGTGGGTCTCAGTCTGAAAAAGACTCCCTACCTCTGTTCTAAAGTCATGAGCAGAACGTTGGCTTTTTGCCTGGAAACTTTCCTAATAACTTTTCAGTAGTAATGATGAGCTGCCTGAGTAGCCTGTTGCCTTGTCAGTCACTAAGAGGCATCAGAGTTGAGACAGCTATAACTCTACTCATCTATTTGGGTTCATCCAAGGTCAGACATCCTATGGACAGCTAAATGGAGGATAGGGATAACAGGCATTCTGATGTCCCATTGTCAATTTTTCTAAGCTCAGCTGGCTTCAAAAAATGTGAAAGAACTCCAACGCTTTAAAAAAGTGTTGGGGGTGGAGCGGGGAGAGAATGTCACCAAAATTTGGCTGAGTTTCTTGCGGAGACTTCCCACACAAAATTTGCTGCTTCTCAGTTGGAAGTCAAGTGAGTGAAAAATTGCAATATAGCAAAAGTAAATATAATATTTTCTTCAATAGGCTGTATAAACAAATTTCACGCAGAGAGAGGCTGTGTTATTTCAAAAATATGATTGAGATACTAGAGGGACGCCTTTTCATCAAAGCGCTGTTTATCCTGTGTTACACTCTTCAAGCGGTGTCATTCTTTTGAATGTCTCTGGTGGTGTGGAGGGAGGGGGAGGGGAAAGTTGGTTGTTTTTGTTTTTTCTCATCTGAGCAAATTATTAAACCTGTTAATATTTTGTCTCATGTCATTTTTTTGGGGGGGGGGAAGAATGTACAGTACTGAACTTACTGGGTTATAGGTATATTCAGACAATATGCTTATTACTGTTTGCATTAGTATGTGAGAATATGATGGACATTGGAGGAGCCCTCTTCATGTGTTACTATGATGGAAACAGTGCTGGATTTACGTATAAGCTAAACAAGCTATAGCTTGTTTGGGCTCCCCAAAAAATTTCACTGTTAATATACTGCTTCTTAATTGTATTTCAGTTCAACAATTACTATGATAAAATACATACAGTCATACCTCAGGATAAATATGCTTCAGGATAAGTATTTTTGGGTTGCACTCCACGGCGACCCGGTCAAAATGACATCATGCACGTGCGCGGAAGAGGCAAAACACGACACGCACACACACAGACGCGCAGTCGCATCTTACGTTCTATTCATGATGCGAACGGAGTTCCGGAACAGATCCCGTTCGCATCCCGAGGTACCACATTTTGTTATGTGCAAATGGATTTAGATACTTATTAGGTCCATAAATTACCATATAGCAAATATTAAACACAAAAAACAGTGACAATTTGTTGTTGACAAAGGACAGCTGGACATATAAAGGGCCCCATTACCTTCAGTAGCTTAGGGCCTCATCAAACCTAAATCCAGCCCTGGATGGAAAAAATAATAATTTCATAGAACTGTATTGTTTTGATGATTCCCTTTTCTTTTGAGTCTGTGGTGTAGCTAAATTGAAAAGGCCTGTGCCTGCAAGTGTTTAAGAAACATTGCTTTGTCTCTGCTTCATACCAGCCTCATTTTTAGGCTATACCTACGCATATTTATAGGGACGCGGGTGGCGCTGTGGGTAAAAGCCTCAGCGCCTAGGGCTTGCCGATCGAAAGGTCGGCGGTTCGAATCCCCGCGGCGGGGTGCGCTCCCGCTGCTCGGTCCCAGCGCCTGCCAACCTAGCAGTTCGAAAGCACCCCCCGGGTGCAAGTAGATAAATAGGTACCGCTTACCAGCGGGAAGGTAAACGGCGTTCCGTGTGCTGCGCTGGCTCGCCAGATGCAGCTTTGTCACGCTGGCCACGTGACCCGGAAGTGTCTCCGGACAGCGCTGGCCCCCGGCCTATAGATGTGAGATGGGCGCACAAACCCCAGAGTCTGTCAAGACTGGCCCGTTCGGGCAGGGGTACCTTTACCTTTACCTTTACGCATATTTATATATTGATAAAGGCCTATCTTTTCACTTGGATCCTGCAACCTTTTATTTTGGGTTTCTGCAAGGGATACCTCCAGTCTAAATTTCTGCAGCAATTTGGTGTTAGAAGTGGGATATGACTGGGACACCACAAAGTCTTGGGAATGGGACTGAAGTGGGAAGGCCAGGGCTGGAATAGTTGTCTCAAAAACAACCACAGTTGTAAGAGATCCAGCCTGACAAAAATCTCACTTTTTGCCTGTCCTGCTCTCACTGTTTAGCACTGGCTTCTCTGAGGCTTGCATGGAAGTAAAGTTTTAATCCCTATGCTATATTCACTATTAAATGAAAAGGTCTTCTTCTTTTTACAAGATCTTTTTGAGCTGGTTTTATTTTGTTGTTCCTGTTGCTGGATTTTTGCTGGTTTTGCTGATTATGCTCACTGGTTGCAACAACAAATTTATATAGGAGAATTTTGGTTTTTTCTGTTATGTTTTGTTTGCATGAATGCCACATGAGAATGGTAATCTCTTTCCTTTCTCCAGTCCCTCAAAAATAAGCCTATTGTTGATTGGTCAAAATGCAGGGGACAAGCTTTTGGTTTGAGTGAATTTCCCATTTATGAATTCATGGCAGTGAATTTTCATTTGGGATGATGCTTTAAGCATTGTTATATGGAAGTAAACTGCAGGGAAGCATCCTTCTGTGTAAGTGGGTAGAAGTATGTGTTTGGAATTGTAGCAGTTTTAAAATTGTTACTTTGCTTAGTTGTGGACTGACTGACATCTCTATTTGTTAACTGTGTTTTGTTTATCCGCTGTTTGCTTGTTTTTTGTTGTTGTAAGTTTTATCTGGCTTGTCTTGTGTTGTGAATTTAAGGAAAATCAGGGTTCAAAGTTTGATCCTGCCAAACTTCCACATCAAAAATTAGTGGCATGACCAGTAAAGAAAATTTTCTAGATAAATTAAAGAAGCAATTAGAAAAGTATCAAATGTGCCAATACTGTTTTCTATATCTACATCCCATCCCCAGTTCCTTAATTTTCCCCTCAATCTCTTAAACTTTCTTTCCTTTCTGTTTCTATCCCTAACACCCGAAACTGTTCCCCAAAACAGAAGCCTGTTCAAGCCTCCCCTAATTTTTTTTTTTACCACAAATTTGTGTTGATGGTTGGGGTATAAATAATAAATTATTATAAATTATTATTATTATTATTATTATTATTATTATTATTATCAAATTAGGAAACTCATATCCTAGGATCTAATTTATCAGTTCTTACATTTTTTTGCAGGCTGTGTTCTGGACTTGATCAGTCTCACACACATCCAGCAAAGATGTTTAAAGTGTATTATTTGATTGCATTCCAAGTTGCATATTAATTGGTTTAAAGAATTTGAGAAATATGTAAACATGTTAAGATTGTAAACAAATAGGGGAACATTAGCTTTCTACTAAAAAGTATTATCAAGGATTAATTAAGATTTGGAACCACTGTGACCCTAAAAAATAGGAAAATCTCTTCGCTCAGCTGTTTGCTAAGTGCAGGTATGTTCTCTCAAAAATCACTTATAACCTGTTAAGCTCAGAAGCTGAGAAAGCAGAAAGGGAGGTGAATGCCCAGAATATTTGTTTTCCTAATTTCCTACCTGACTTTTTCTTTTTTTTCAAAAATTTGTAAAGGAGAAATGCTGTTGTGTTGGTATTTGTGTTGGAAGGCTGACAGGAAAACCTTTGCTGTTCACTAACTCTGTGCTGGCCACGATTAACATTTGATATTTGGCAGTGTCTAACTTCCAGAAAAACTGGCAGAAACACCTGTAATATCATAAGTGATTGGGACATTAGAATGATAGCTGCCAAATAATTTGTTCCCACCATTCTTCAGTGAAAACTGGCCCTGATGTAAAAGAATAATATAAAAGGCTATAATGAGCCATTATTGAGGTTCAGGCAACCCCCCCCCCCCATTTGTGCAGGGGTTGCATTCTGGATCATCATGTGTGGTGGCAGAGCACATAAAAGCTCACCCCTTTATGCCCACCCCACCCCACCCCCTTTTCCAGCCACTCCTGGGCTGTCATGGTGTGTGTGTATGCACACAATCACATGTCAATTGGACACGCATAAAGCAATCATTGCTTGTACTTACTAGCTTTATCCAAAGAGGAAATGATTGGACTATGCCCCTGGCAAATTGCTTTCGAGCCTTCAATTTATAAAAATGGATTGCATTAAAAGAAGGTTTTGTAAACCTGTTGAGAAGACAATTGTTGTGAACATTGGATATTATCATTTAATGTGGTTTCTATGTAACATTTCCCCCAAAATTTGGCACTGCTAAGTACAGATCAGAAATCTGATTTTTCCAGGGAAACACCCTCTTGCTTGAAAATGTTGAGTATTCTTTTAATCTTTGTGGGTCTCCAGTTTGAATTTTAATAAATGGGTGGCTAATGGCAGATGGTTAAAAGCAGATATAAATGCAGCAAGCCTTTTCTCCAGAGTATCAGAGTGTTTTCTGCCTTGGGGAGCAATGCTCATGTAACCACTTGCCCTGGAGCAGGAAATAGTGGTTAAAAATTCAGTCCTGTCCATTTGTATCCCCCCAATATTTATGTTAAGAAAGATATTGTATGATTGCGTGTGCGTCTTGTAAACCTAAATTTTGTAATTAAGCACCACAAAGTGTCGGCTGAGGATAAAAAGAATGCTCAGTGAAAAAATAGTGCTACTCCTTTTATATAGAAACTAGCCCCTGCCTTGCTGGCCATAGGATGTTATTTTAAAACAATGGATGTTGAGTTTTCTTCCTCTCACAACAAGTAGCAGTCATGCCTTGAAATAATGACTGTAAACAAGTTTTCATTGTTTTGTCCATTTTGGTTTTCTTGTTAGAAGACAATTATGGATAGAACTTTGTAGTTTCTGGTGTAACAATGTATTTGTGTTAACTTTTTTAAAAAGTTGCACTCTGTAAAATTAACCATTCGGTTCCTTATGCATCGCAGATTTATTCTAGGAGAACCAGATTCAATATATCTCTAATATATCTCTAACATATATATATATCCTTATGGAGAGGGTCCAGATCCAGCAGCTGGGGACAGATGGAGATTCCCCCAGGCAGATCCTTGTCTTGCCCCCAGGACAGACAGGCTTTACAGTGCAGCCCCAGTATGGCAGCAGCTAGTATACATCTAGCTGGGGCAGCAGGTGTTTCCAGTTCTGCCTACCAGCCCAGGGTCCTTATCCCTGCCCTACTTGCACAGCCGAAGGTAGGTCTTGGTCTGGATCAAGGCTCCGAGAATCCACACTTACTGCTGTTTGCACATGTAAGCTGTAGGTTCACTGAGGAACCAGTGAGCTGAACAATACAAAGCTCACTCCACGCCAGAGGTGCCATCTTGCAAGGGGAATGGGGCAGCCGAAGTTGTGCGTGTAACATCGCAACATCCTGACGTTGTGTGCATGATGTTGCAACATCATGCGTATGATGTCAGGAGGAGCTGTGGGTGGAGCTGAATGCAGCGGCCATGTGGCTCAATGGCCAGCAGCGCCACCTCTGCCTCCTCTTGGCAGCACCACCGGCAGAGGGCTGCTTCAACTCTGCTTCTCCTCTGCAGTAGTAGGAGGAGGAAAGGAGCCAGTTGCTGCAGGCACTCTGTGCTTAAGCTCCACGCTTTCTGGACATTGGGGGTGAACCCAGCCCCTACCACAAAAATGGGGGGGGGGTTGGCCCCTAGGAGCTAGTTTCCCTGCTCCTCACCTAATTTGTGCCTGCTTTTTAAAGCCCCATAATGGACTCATGTAAGTCACTAATAGCGTAAGCGATGTTTCAGCTTAGCTTCCTTTTGTCTTCTGCTATCCACGAAATGACTGTTTTCTCTATAGCACACACAAGGTCTACGAAACAATGGCAAATAAGGAACCCACTGCTGTTCTTTTGCTTACAAAATAGCATTTTGATGCAGCTGCCTGCTAAGTTAACAATTTAATGTTGCATGCATTAGTTCACACCTAAGCACAGGATACAGAAACATTCCATTGTCAAAACACATCCACCTCAACGATCTACAGATTACTGCAAACATACGTCAAATTCCTTCAAAGAACCCCACAGCCAAGCGCCACTGCCTTGAAAATTAATTAACACAGAGAAACAAATGTTTCAGGTTGTTTCTCTGTCTTAAGGCATGGTGGCATGTCTTTCACCATTTCCGTCTCTCTCTCTCTCTCTCTCTCTCTCATGCTGGGGGATGTCAGTAATGTAGGCATTACATTTTAAAAATAGATAATGGACGCAATCCACAGAATAACTTTTTCACACTTGTCTCCACAGACTTGCAGCACAGGGATGCAATGCGACAATGCAGCTAGCTGCCGCTCATGTGAATGGAAGGCTAAGAAACCATTTGGCCACTGTCACAAATGAGTGGCCACAAGAGGACGGCCTTCCCAACTATGCTGGAGTTTAAATTCCCCACGGACATGCCCCCATCGGTGCTGAAAATCATTGGTAAGGCCCGTTCCTTGAGCAGGTCCCTGTCCAGTGTTGACAGCACAGGGAAGTGACGGCAGGGAGCCTGCCAATCATTAGCCCTCGGCCGGGTCACACAGAGCCTTGGGCCTAGCCACAACGCTACCCACCAAATAAGGTAAGGAGACCTCTCGCGAATGAGTGGCCACTATTTTTCTTTTTAAATAATGAAACTATATCTCCAATTCCAGCATGAGTGTTCATAATAATCGTTCCTCATTTTTGTTATGAGAAGTGCATTGAACCCCAGAATTTTCATGCCTGCTTTATGCATTATTTTTCCCAGTTGGGATAGAACAAAAATGTGGTTAACATTATAACTCTCTCTATATATTTGTTCCATTTGCTAAGTGCCTTTTGAATGATGGGATTCCCTTTATGAATGTATATCCATCACTAGGCTCCCCCCCCATTTCTGCTGTACTAAATCTGTAGGTAGAACTTGCCAAATCTATGTAAGAGACTGGACAGCACCTTGCAATTACTTGAAGAATGTTTAATACGCTTTTGAGTGCAATGTTAAAAGCTTTGTTGCATAAAGAAGAATTTTCAGTCACCTGATGTGTCAAATTAACTTTCTCTGGAGTTCTGATGAGTTCCCAAGACAGGCAACATTGGGTGGTTAAACAAAAACAACAATTTTGTAGGCTTGATTGGCACATGTCAGCTGTCTCTCAAGGGACATTGCCAGCATAATGTGCTGCCAGAATAGATAATTTTAGGCCGATATTTACTTTGGTTTAAAAACAGAAAGAAGTGAATCAACAGTGTATTTCTGTGGGGGGTTTTCCTGAAAGGTTGATTAGTGTTCTTATTTTAAAACGTAAGAAAAAATGAATAAAGTAGGTCTGATGAAACATGGAAGTGCAATGCAAAATGCAAGGTACTCAATCAAGCAGCCATATAGGTTCTATCCATACACTATAGTAAACTGGAAATTCAAAGTGCTAGGAATGTACAGGGACAAGCAAGCCATCTCTACTCTCAACACCTGCCTCCATCACCCTCTATGAGTGGGAGATGAGTCGCCTGTATTGGAGGAGAATCCCACATTCCAACACAGAACCCTGGAAAATCAAGGCTGTTCATAGTGCAGGGAGCTGACACAGGTATAATAATAATTTATAATAATAATTTATTATTTATACCCCACCCATCTGACTGGGTTTCCCCAGCCACTCTGGGCAGCTTGTACAATTCATGTGTAGCCACACTAGTTTGAAATTGTTGAGGGGCCAGTAATGCAGTGTGTGCCAGATGTATTTGTTTAAGTATTTTTTTAAAAAATCAAAAATAATATCAAGCTTTCAGTTCTTGAATAGCCTTACAAATATACCGTGCAATTGCTTTTATGTGCATAGACTGGGAGACATCAAAATATTTTGATGTTCATAAATTTGCTTTTTGATGTAAACTATCACACAGCACACACAGTAAATTCAAATAACTTCAGATTTTAAATAGCTGACATTCCTTTATGGTCCAGAAGATAGTGTTGTTTTACCAGACTAGAGGTAAGGCTAAAGGTAGGATTAGAATGAGGAAACTGTAGCTCTCTAGATGTTGCAGGACTACAACTCCCATCACCCCTGAACACACTGGCTAAGCCTGAAGCAGACTGGCAACCCACGGATTTCATAGAATCATAGAATCATAGAGTTGGAAGAGACCACAAGGGCCATCGAGTCCAACCCCCCTGCCAAGCAGGATTTGCCACAGGACAATTTAATGATCCGCCTATTGGTGCTTCTAATGGTGGTATAATATCACTATATAGAATCAGGTACCTGTGCATTTCCAGCAACAAAGTCAACACCCAGATGTACATTTTGTTGTTAATTTGGGAGGAAGGGGGCAGAAAAGGGAGCAACCAGGATGGGGATGCTGTTTTGTGGCAGATGCAATCTGCCTCCCCCCACAAGTAATAATACTACAAAATCCTGGGTATTCTGAATTTTTTTAAAAATAATAATAATAATTACAAACAATTTATTATTTATACTCCAGCCCACAAACAAACACACAAACTGATGTCTCAATGTGGAGAACTGAATTAAGATTGAAAAAATGAGAAATGGAGAGAAACTGGAATTGACATGTTTGCCCACCTCCAGGCTTATTCTTAGCTTTTCCGTCAAGAAATAATAATAGTAATAGTAGTAATAGTAATAGTAATATCTCCATCTAGTCTTTTTCCAGTGGTTGGTTAGCAAATCCAAAGAGCCTTCACACATGATTAGGGGAAGGGACACTGTGTCCAGTTTAGTAGATCCAGTGGCGTAGCGTGGGTTGTCAGCACCCGGGGCAAGGCAAGTAATTTGCGCCCCCTAACCCTAACCCCCAGATGTTGCGCCCGGTGCGGCCCCCCCCCCTGCACCCCCCACGCTACGCCACTGAGTAGATCACAAGTTTGGAGGTCTACATTAAGGTATGAGGAAGTAATATCAAGAGTGAAAATATGAAGACACCTAAGTTGGATTCTTGGGTTCCTTGAATATATAAAATCTCAGCATCCTGCACTTAGCATGATTGTGGTGGATTATAACTTCCTGCTTCTGCCTTTTCTGTTCCTTCAGGATGTGAAGGTGTTTTTACTTTTTGTTTTTATGCATTTTTTATCCCCCCTCCAAGAATTTTTTGTGGATTTCTTTACATGCCAAAACGTCAAAGAAAGCTTTTCATAATAGTTGGTAGTTGCAAATATATCTCATTTATACTCTGCGGGTAATGGGAGTGTTTCTGTTATAGCCCAGGTAATTTGCAACTGCAATTGTTATAACATAGTATTTGCATATTCATGCAAATTGTTTCAAAACATTTTATCATTGTCTAGAGCTGAAACAATAAGTGCATGAGTAGAGTTAATGATTCTGAATACATCTGGGAGTATAACCATGTCATATTCTCTGACGGTCTGTCAATGATGTGTCCTTGAAACACAGTGAATGTTGATATATTTTCAGCAGAACGCTCACGAATGGTACAAGTATCCAATGCAGTGGTAGAATAATTCAATTATTTGAGCTATTGGGTCTATGGCAGCATTGAATAGTTGTCAGTTAATAGTATAATTACCAAAAGAAAAAAAGAGAGAATTTCTTAGCTTTGGAGCAATTAGTTTAAGGAACTTGCTTATCTTTTTTTTTAAAAAAAAATCCTTATTTTTGACTATTACTAGAGGAAAGTAATATAATGCTGGAAGTTTTGCCTTATTCCTAGACAAAATTCTCTATGTGAGAAACTCAGGAACTGTAATCAGTTCTTTTAGTAACATTCAAAATTAATGAAAACCGTTAGATGAAGAATGCCATTCAAATGCTGACAAAACATGGCACAGTACCTCATACGTGTCTATGACTTTCCTAAATGGAAGTTTTCTATCAAAGCAATATTATGGTTCAATCTGTATTAAAAGAAAGCCTTGAATTAGTGATTAGGAGATATGGGGCACCCTGTTCATCATTTCTTGTTGGAATAAGAAAAAGAATCTATGTAGTCACAAGTGGTTGTTGTAAGATATAGGCTCCCAGTAGGGATGCTGGTGGCGCTGTGGGTTAAACCACAGAGCCTAGGACTTGCTGATCAGAAGGTCGGCGGTTCGACTCCCCACAACGGGGTGAGCGCCTGTTGCTCGGTCCCTGCTCCTGCCCACCTAGCAGTTCAAAAGCACAAAGTGCAAGTAGATAAATAGGTACCGCTCCGGCGGGAAGGTAAATGGCATTTCCGTGCGTTGCTCTGGTTCGCCAGAAGCGGCTTAGTCATGCTGGACACATGACCTGGAAGCTGTATGCTGGCTCCCTCGGCCAATAAAGCGAGATGATGGCCGCAAGCCCAGAGTCAGTCACGACTGGACCTCACGGTCAGGGGTCCCTTTACCTTTACCTATGTTTCCGGGCACAATTCAAAGTGTTGGTGCTGACCTTTAGAGCCCTAAATGGCCTCGGCCCTGTAAATCTGAAGGAGCGTTTCCACCCCCATCATTCTGCCCGGACACTGAGGTCCAGTGCTGAGGGCCTTCTGACAGTTCCCTTGCTGCGAGAAGCCAAGTTACAGGGAACCAGGCAGAGGGCCTTCTCGGTAGTGGCACCCTCCCTGTGGAATGCCCTCCCACCAGATGTCAAAGAGAAAAACAACTACCAGACTTTTAGAAGACATCTGAAGACAGCCCTGTTTAGGGAAGCTTTTAATGTTTGACAGACTATTGTATTTTAATATTTTGTTGGAAGCCAGCCAGAGTGGCTGAGGAAACCCAGCCAGAT